>NW_010100666.1:12095-33522 GCF_000699245.1 Pterocles gutturalis | reverse complement strand
GATATAAGGAAGAAATATTTTACACTTAGTGTGCTGAAACACTGGAACAGGTTGCCCGGGGAGGTGGTAGATGCCCCGTCCCTGGAAACATTCAAGGTCAGGTTGGATGGGGCTCTGGGCAACCTGATCTAGTGGAAGATGTCCCTGCTTACTGCAGGGGGGTTGGACTAGATGACCTCCATGGTCCCTTCCAACTCAAACTATTCTATGATTCTATGATAGGGAAAAAAATGTATCTGTAATAAAAAGCAGCATTTTTGAATCACGATATATGTACTGTGTCAGTGATATATAAGTTAACCTTCCCCAGGCTGCAGCAAAGAGGAAGACTGTATGGGAGCATCTCACCTAAGTCTAGCAATCTGACTTAAGCCTCAGTTAGAGTAGCTGTCTTAATCCCACCTGCAGTTAAGTGAAAGCAGCTAGGAAGTCCAGGAAGGGATCTACCACATTCTAATTTGGTGTCTGAGATAAGGAGCCCCCTGGAATTGCCTCTCTACATCAGCTACCACGACAGAATCAGTTTACAATGGGAATTCAAAGATAGGACAGATGAGGTTTTCTCCCTCTGCAAGTATCCCTGGATATGCTGCAATTGTTAGGGAAGAGATCTGGAACTGAGATGAGATCTGATAGATCTCATCATGACAGGATAGCTCTGCACCAGCAAACCAGGAAAGGGGCTACTACTGTTTAAAAATCTGTTAGAAAGATTATAGAAGTATATAAACACATGTAACACATGTATATAATAGTGTTACACTTAGAACAAATACCTGAACACAGAAAAGCCTATGACTAGATATCTGAACACAGAAAACAAGCACGATATTCCATGCAGTAAAACATGCTGAGCAATAAATAAGCAGTGTGCCCTGCACAAGGAAGGGCTGCACTAGCAAGAAAGACCACAGCTATCAAGTCCTTGTTTCACTTTGTTCACGTAGTCATGAAGCCGCATCTGGAGTAATGTGTCTCCTTTTCAGCATCGTCTAGCTTTGAAGTTAGCCCTGCTACGAGCAGGAGGTTGGACTAGAGGCTTCCAGAGATCCCCTCTTCTCCAATTTATTTAATGGTTTTATGATTCTGGGGTTGTTTTTTTTTTTTTTTGTTTTTTTTTTGGCCTGGAAGTTTAAAGGAGCACAGAGGCATATGGCCAACATCAGACCAGGACATCCCCTTTGGGGCTCTCCAGCCCTTGCTACTTGTTTTTCAGCCCAGTTTTGGGAACATGAGAGTACAATGGGCACTTCCTTCTGCAGAACTTTCAGTGCTCTCTAGTGTTATTTCTTTACAACTGCAAGTATGCAACATCTTTACATTTTTCCCCATGAGCCAGAAACACAATCATGTATTAATTTTTGCTGAACATATAATTTCAAAATTCAAAAGCGAATTCTTTCAGTTACAGCTCTGTAGAGCACCAGTGTTTGTTCACCCTGAGACCAACTTGCACAAAGCTAAAGGATTTGTTCCCAGCTTTCACCTGAGTAATTCTGGGGGAACTGGACACTGTGCTTTAGTCTTTATGGAATTTTTTATAAGGACTAGCTAGTCCATTATGCAGACCATGCCTTTCCTAACATGCTGTATAAGGTTTAAGTAAATATCATTTTGTCTAACAGCAGGAAACAGTTTAAACCCCAGAATATAAATGGTGACCAAAATGCCTTGAAGAAGAGGAATATAATACATGACCTTACCACATGCAATAGGAGGTAGTGGCCCAGCTGGTAGTCACAGGGAGTCAAAGTCAGCAGAACTACAGTGTACCAGCTGGGATGGCACAGAAGAGGGAGGAGAGGCTGAACTCAGCCCCTGGAGAAATTTGAGTGGTAAAGCCTGGATATTGGTTGGTTTTCTATGCAAGATTAGCTCCCTACAAAAATACCATGCAAAACTTTGCAGAGGAACAAACCTAGCAAGCTAACAGACTAACAGCTGACTATGAACTAGAAGGCTGACTGCATGGCTTCTGGAGCTAGAAACTGATGACTGGGGAGAAAGCACATGGTTTTTCACTGCGGCTCACAGTGCTAAAGTCCTAGAGAATCCGGACTCCTTAGCCTGTGTTTGTGGTTGCAGCATAAAAATCTAGTGGTTAGAGGGATCTCAGTTACGCCACATGTATGGGAAAGTTGTTTCATATTCTTCTGGTTTACTGGGCAAAGCCAAACTGGTTGCATTTCTGTTATCATGCCGTATACGTGATATGATCAAAAGTCTATATAAGGAGCAAATCACACTCTGAGTGATAATCTTTCATTGATCTGTTATTTAGCTTGTTTATATTTGGTTAACTACAGGAACTTTTCTGTTAACAGACAACATAGCATTTCCTTCTGGCTACACAACATTTATTTAGCATGTTTCATTGTACATCCGTGTGCCTGCTGGGATCCAGCAAAATTGGCATAACCGTGAAAGCAAACAAGCTGCTGAGCTCTTCAGGCTTGGCTGTATATCCTGATACAACTAGTTCTTTAGGACTTTAGTACTGTGTGCCACACTTCCATGTGAAACACCATGTGCTTTCTCCCCAGTCACCAATTTCCAGCTCCAGAAGCCTTCTTATCATAGTCAACTGTTAGTCTGTTAGCTTGCTAGGTTTGTTCCTCTGAAAAGTTTTGCATGGGGTTGGAACTACATGATCTTTATGGTCCCTTCCAACCCAAACCATTCTATGACTCTGTGATTCTATCATTCCATGATTCTATGAACTATTTTTTCACTTTGCAAGTATACCTGTCAGTTGACACTACACTTACTGATGAATTTGTATTTCACAGGAAAACTTGAATGGCATTCAAGAGGTTAAGGCACATAATGTAGAATTACCAAGAGCAAGCATTCAGGTTACAATTCTTCTTCTGTCTTTGAATGAACCACTCTCTATTGATATCCATACGATATTCAGACTACTTCTATAGGAAGGGCCCAGTCACTGTTCTGCAGAAAGGCTGTGAGAGAACATGGAAAAGAATCCGAAGGCAGCCCTGTAGCCCAGTAAATATGATTTTCACATTACTAGGAAAAGTGACAGGCTTTGATCTGTCCATGCAGGATTTGTCTGCTCTTGTGGCCTGAGCTGATTTCAGCTTGTTTTAGCTGTGACAGCTAAAGGGTCTAGCAGCCAGGGAAAAATTGCATAACTTGTTTTTAGACAGCTCTGTGAATGCCACGTACAGTAAAGGTATAGTTGACCTATGCTGTTATTTAGTAACAGATATTAATACCATAGACTGAGGCTACAGTGGTTATTGTGTATCTTGTGACAGACAAACTTTAACTGAGAACCAGTGAAAAAAGAGCAACTAAGGAGACTAAAGCAACCAAAGAAAATATAGCTCCAGCTCAACCCAAGAATGAGGAGAAAAAAACTTATCTCCATGATCAGCATACCCCTCCTGAGAAACAACTTGGTGGACACTAGTGGATGACCCTGCACCCCCTCTCCCTGTGCCTCTTGTGCAAGACAGGTACCATAGATGTAGGGCTCACAAGGCATTGCAATGACTAAGAAAACTCTAGAGAGATACTAGGAAGTATATGTCAGCAATTGTAATGTATTATTAGCAAGACAGACTTTTTCTGGTAATTTAGACTGTGCAGTATTATTGTAACTGGACTAATAATTTGTTTGTTATACTCTGATTAGACTGTTACAACTTTATTGAGCCAACCAATGACTTCTTGACCTTGTGTATAAGATGTGAATTTCTTTTTGGCTGTAATAGGACTGTGAGTGTACACACTGGCAGAGACTGCGAGCTGCTTTTCTGTGACAGTCTTTGTGTGGATGGCAGCCTCCAGTGACCTCAGAAGACCCGAAGTGCAGCTAACGTCTGTTTGTGTGGTCCTGTATCATGCTTTTACTCCATCCCCATTTTGTAAGAACTGTTGGAGCTGGGGAATGGGGTTGCTCAAACCCTCAGAACCCAACTTTCATTACACAGATACTGACAAAAACAATTGCAAACTTTAAAGTGTGAATGTCAAAACTTTCCTGCAAAGAGATCAAGTGAGAGAGCATATGGGCGATGTGGTCAGTGACACACAGGCTAGATCAGGAAATTCAGACTTCAAAAGCAAAGGTGAGAAATTAAATGTTGAAATAGGAGCCTGCTGAGTTAAAACACTGAGAAAGTAAAACTGTAGAAGCGACTGAAGCTGTAGAGCAACATTATGTGCAAAGCAAGTCATGGACACAGCTCTTGCTAAAGCACCCTCTTGTGATGATGCTGATTTAGGGGATGGAGGTTAATGGATTGATCAAGATAGTGACTCTTCCCCAGAGAAGTATAAGGGTAAAAGTCCACATGCCTCTGATGCTGAGGTGATGCCAGAGTTCAGAGTGAATCCTGTATCACCCATCACTACCTGGGTTACTGTAAAAACAGAAGAGAAAGGAGAAATACAAAACTAGAGTCAGACTGAATTGTTAGGGAAGAAATAATTATTACTGCTCATCAGATCCCAGATAATTAAGATTCTTCACACAAAAGCAGATCCTTTAAACAAAAAAAAAAAATCTGTGTATTAAATGGCTTCTTAATTTAGATCCTAATAATGGTTTACCCATGACTGACCAAGAGCATCTGCTTTAGCTTCTGGGTGGACTGATGAAATAACTGATACAGAGGCAAACTTTGCAGTAGTAAATTATCATCAGAAGTAAATACATAACATTGCATTATATATATTAGCGCAAACCAAATGTACCTGTAGAAACGTATTTGGCATGGAAAAAGTTGCCAGCCTCTGCCCATATTCTTCTAAACAATAGAGGCAGACAAGCCCCAAATTGTGACCAGTTTGCATTTGAACAGTTGCTGTGTATGGCCTGGCCCCAGGACTTTAAACAGAGCTATGAAGCAGGACAAGGATCTTAAGGGGAACTTTAGACAAGGGATTATAACAATTGTGCTAGGAAGATTCTGGAGGAGTATAGTTATCCACTACCATCTGCCACACTGCAAAAAAAGAGCTCCACAGTAGGGAACTAGCTGAAAAACTGAGAGAAGCTTTAGTTTTTGTTGTGGTAAGGACTGAGCAGCAACCACCCACAGATCGCCCTGTGGTTGCACCCTTCCCCGCCCCCCTTCCCCCTCCCGGTGAGATGGGGGAAAGAAGAAAAAAAGCAAAAGGGGGAACCTCGTGAGCTGAGGTAACAACAGATTTTAACAATACAACACAAGAAAAAGAGAAGATAGTAACAACAAACAGTATTAGAAGCAATACACAATGGAAAACAGCTCAGCACCCAAATGCTGCCAAAATCCCTGCCTCCCCTCTCCTCGCTAGCTCCCCCCTATATCCCGGGGGCATGACATCAGCATGGTATTGAATATCCCCTTGGCTATGCCCACCTCCCACCTTCTGTGAAAATTAGCCCTATCCCAGCTGAACCCAGGACAGTTTTTTAAGCCATTGTATAAACTTAAAGGACCAGAGCTATGGTCAAGAACAGAACCGAGCAAATCACTATCACATTAGACTCAGAACAGATTAGTATAATAACAAAGATGATAAAGCCCCTAAATGATTACACTTGCATTGAAGGAGTGGTTAAACTAAAGAAAAGCCCCATGCTTGACATAAGAATCTAGCTTGAGCAACAAACAATGAATCAGATTAAGCAGCGAGATCAACCATCAGCAAAAGGGATCCAGCAAGCAAGGAGCATTATGAGAAATGAGAAAAGCAGATAATAACACACTGGAATTTGTCCAGCCTGTAACATTTGCTAACAGTGGACTGCAGCAGTGAAACTGGAGAAAGACTGTAGGTGTGAAGCAGAGTATTAGTAGCAGTACCCAATGTTGTCTAGACCTTGCATGTGGAAAACCAAGGAAGGATAAAAAAAGAGTAGTACAGAACAACAAGTAATATGTTTCAGCCCTAAGGGTATTGCTATTTATAGGTTGCATTGATTTGGTTTAGCTGGTTTTGCTTTCTTTTGATTATTGTATATGTATATATGAAATGGAAAAGATATAATACTGTTTTTTTCTAGTCAATTCCCATGTCTGAAGTTAAAAGTCAAGACCATCACATTCGACTATGAATACTGGGGAAAAAATGGAACCAATTGCAAGGTGTTCCCATCTCCAAGCAAGAGAAACCCCATTTCTCTCCATGAGTATAAATATGCATCCCATGAATGTGGTCATGATTGCTAATGTATGATGTTTGTATATGTAACACAAATATACATGGATGCAATGCTGTGTATTGATAAAGCATAATAGTTTATGTGCTACAAAAAGCAAAGCTTAATCAGAAAGTATAGAAATCGTTACAATGGTAAATTGTGTTTTAGAAGAATGTATGCTATTGCATGTACATTTGCAACATTGAAGCTGGGAAGACTGCATGTCTGCGTAGTGGTATATATGATGTCAGAGATACAAAACAGCTATGTAAAAGTGGATGCTTCTGAGCTAGACAGAAAACAGATCATGGTGGAAACCAAGAGTTGCTCAATTATCAGTATGACATGAAACCATGTACCAATTTAATGAAAAAGAGGAGCTAGTGAGATAACGTTAGAAATGTGTCACACCATTGCAACTGTGTGTTCATCAAGTGCCCACAAATTATTATAAATTGTCTCATTGTGTATAATTAATCTGATAATAGATGTGTATGTAAAGTAACATCTGCTGAAGGATGTGGTTTAAATTACATCATACCTATAAAAGCAACATTCATCTCACGGGAATCATTGCAATTTTATGCTATGTTAGGCTCAATATGTTTAGGAATTGCCAAGCAATTTTCAACAATTTACAAACAATTGTCAGAAGTGCTAGAGAACCCCACTCTTACACCTGAAGTCTGACATGTGATATGGAAGCCACAAAGGGAGAAGTTACTGAACACCAAACAGATCAACAAGTAACCCGTATCGTTACCGTATCGTTACCACAGTCCTGGTGGAAGTGTGTCTCAGAACCATCTTCCTCAACTAGAAGAGTTTGGAACTTGGCTTTACATCCTAGACCATCAGTTTAATCATTATGTTGTTTTTTCTTAGCTATAAAAACCAAATATTTCATATATTACGGTTATACATAACAATGAAGAAATACAGATTACTCTCAGACCTGTACAAGTTATCTTGAGGTAAGATCAGACAAAAGAGCAAACATCTCTGAGATCTGCTGCCTTGTCCTGATCAGCAGCCTTAAGATATAGAAGGGTTGCAATATCCATTTCTGAATTGTAAAAAAGTGTCTGTGAAGTGGACTAATAAAAGGAAGGCTTATAGCCCTATAGCCCCATAAATATGATTTTGCCATTTTGAGCATACTAGTAGAACAAAGACATCATATCAGACAATTAAATCTCACATCTGAATTGAAGAGTTATTTATGGGTTTTTAAAGTGACAAATTCTGTAACACTGAATGACATACATGAAATTAAACTTTTTTGAAAAAATACTGGATCTTGACTTTCTCCTGCATGGAGCTACGCTATCTTCCCATACTGGACCTTCAGTAGTGAGATCTGCAGGCTCATTTTAGTGCATAGCACTGATTATCACTTTTTCACCTGAAGCAGCAAAAGCAACCTTTTGCGTGCCGTATGATCTAGTTGCCAGGCTGGTAAAACCCCCTCATTTTACCTGTGGTTTACATTACTCTTAGTCTCTATAAGCAACTTAAAGTTAGTAAGCTGCTTATTTTAATAGCTCTAAGGGGCAGTGCATCAGCAACCACAAAGACACATAGATTTTATAACCTCATCCTGAAAAGAAGACACAAACATGAAATCCTCCTGGATTTTAATCACAAATAGCATCCCCATGCATTGATGCATCACAGTTCAGGTCAACAATTTCCCCTTAATTTTACATCAGTTATCCTACCCAATGTAAAGTGGTGTAAACCTTCAAAGACCCTGTTCACCGTTACTTTACAATATATTAGATTCCCAGAAGGACTGCACTCTTCTTGCAAATCCACTTGTATTGGGAGTAGCAGTTATCAGCATACATTTCCATCAACTTATAGGCAGCACATTTTTCTTCTTTCTTCCGTCCTTTTACTGTAAAACTGCAAGAGCCACACAACACACAGATAGGAAGATCTTTGAAAAAAATTGTTTGCATATACAAAGAGAGAAACTACAAAGACCAAATTTTTTATCTTTATGCTGTCATTGTTTTGATTCCCTGACATACAGAGAGGTTTTATTTATTTAGTAAGCTTTGTCCTTCCTCTGTTTCCCTACTTGTGTAGCTGAAAGTAAAAAGCTTACACAGCATCAGTTCCTTTTCTGAGAACTGTCAAGGAATTTCACTTTTCAACTGCATGTTTTGATAAAAATTCTGTACTGAGAAAAATCAGAGCTGCCCAAGCAGAGTATGGGCCCTGGTATCTTACTACTACCTTCTCATGTCTAGTGGCTGAACAGCCCGGGCACAGTGAGTGGAGAACACATCTCAGAAGTCCACATAGATTTACCCAGGAATGGACCTACCTGTGCCCTGGATGTTTGGGGTCAGTGAGCCATATCCATCTTCCTTCCTCCTCATCAAAGCTTAATCCAGTCCAAACAAAGCCAATGCCTTTATCCTTCAGTTTGTTTAAGAAATCCTAGAGAGAGGTATGTCTTTGAACTCTCACAATAATGACACTTCATAAAAATCCAGTACCAGTAGTGTATAGTGGTAATTAATATTTTAAAATCAGCATGGCTTTCATGCCCAAAGATTCCAAAGAATGTTTCCAAGAAATTGAGAAGGGAAAAAAAAACCCAGAAAACCACACATGGAAATTATCACAGATTCTCAACTACACCCAGCACCACAACTAATGATGGTAAGAGGAGCAACCAAGAAGCTAACCTTTGGCTCCTTGCTGGCCCCAGGCCCATTGCACTAACACATTTTAGATGATGATAAGGCTGATCTGAATTACAGGAGCTGAAGCTATCTCCTCTTTTCTCTCCCTACAAGGAAGAGAGGTAATAATTTTGCCAGCTCACCCTCTTGGGTGCTCTAGAAGTCACTGTCTGAACCTGGTCACCTTTAAGCAAAATCAGCAGCACAAAAGAGAAACACTACAGGTTAGGATTTGGTCCACAGACTGTTCTTTCTATTGCCACAGATCTGGTACTGGTGTTTAAAAATGTCCAAAGTACAGAGAAACAGCTCCATCTCCCAAAGAAATGCAACAGCCTTTATGACAAGTTAGTTCTGAACAGGTTAGATTTGGAATCAAACATGCAAGAATCCTTCCAACACCTGCTGCTTCTTGCTGGAGATAATCTCTAGGCATATCATTGCACCTCTTTAAATGAAATGTAGGCTACTGGTCTTTTTGACAAAAATGTTTCTCAACATGCAGAAGCCAATCATCAGTGCACTTACCACTGAAAATGCCTTTTACGAGCATATCTGGATTAGAAATGGCTTCTAAAAATACATGGAAAGCTGTACTTGATATGTGGATTCACAAGGTATAAGCAAAAAGAATATTTGAACCACAGAGTGTCTTACAAGCTTACCATTTCAGTCTCATCCTCTATAATCAGGAGCTCAGATTTTTTTCCTGAGCAGTAATTCCTACTATTCTCCCAGGTGTCACGAGTTTCTGAGTAGAAATAACATCTCCCATAATGCAGCTTCCAGCCAACAGGGCAGAGTTCACATCTGGAGTCTGTGAAGAGCTTGAGGTGAAACTTTTGTTTTACAGCTTGCAACAAAAAAGTTGCCCCCTTTTTTTTTTTTTTTTTTTTTTTTTTTTTTTTAAAGTTTCAAAAAAAAAAGTTTCCCCTTTTTTTTTTTTTTTTTTTTTTTTTTTTTTTTTTTTTTACAACTGATGTAATTATTATTAAAATCGGTTCCTGCTTCTGGTAGGACTTTTGAGTAAGAGTGTAAAGAAGCTTCAAACCCAGGGCAAGGGAAAAATTGCAATGGCATAGCTTGTCTTAAGAAAGCACATTGTCCCTGCTTTATAGTAGTAATAAGGATAGTAATTCTTTGATTAGGAATCACTCTATGCCTTTAAATATTTCAGAACTCTAGCTAATCATACTAAATATTTTACATAATAATTGGGGTAGAATTATGGATAAAATCCCAGCCCTGCCGAAATCACTATTCATAGTACAATTCAATGGCATCCATGGAAAAATAACAAAGATCTTCAATAACACTGGTCCACTCTTATTTTTTGCTTAAACTAAAATGTTCAAGGATGGAACTCTAACATAGATCTATTTATACATCTTTATCAATATGTTAATCTTTTCAAGAACTTCATTTATGCTGCTATGAGCGAGACTTTATTTCCTTACCATTTGTATGTACGCATAAGCTCTCCTTTAACGTAGTCAGTAAGCTGTTCTCACGAAGACCTTCCTCAACGACACCGTCACTTTCAGAAAGATTTTCTCTAGGCTTCCACATGTCACTTGATAGCAAGTCACCTGGACATGAATCTCTGACATTTTAATGTAAAGCTCACAATTGAGCTGTATAGAAACCCCATAGTATTTTTCTGTGGATAATAACAGGAGTTTTAACTGGAAACACGAATTGCTCATTTGTCCTTCCAGCTCTTCTGTAGACAGTATGTGGAGAGTTGAACATCCAGATCATATACATTAAACAAATACATGAGGTGACTGACTTCACAAGGACAGTGTAGAGTCCGTTATCACCATGCTTTTGACAACATGATACCACCTTAGTGGTTTGTTCAGTTTTGGAAAGGAAGAGGAGGGAGAGAAACACAACAGTAGAAAGCACGGGTGGTCTTGTCACCTTATCAAAATAGTTTGTCTGCAAAACCTGTTTAAGTTAAGGATTAATACAAAGCAAAACATTGTATTAAAGCAATACATTCATTGAGAGGAATTAATGCAAAACATTTCACTTGGTCACTCACATCGCTGAATTAATGTGATCACAGCTCCCAGAAACACAACATTCAGAAATCCTGAGAGAGCAGCAAGATACCGCAATCCTGAAGGATTTGAGCGAAGTTCTGCAAGAAATAAGAGTGTTTTACAAACGCAGCATGAGATGGTACCCAGGACATAAGTCTGGGTTTCTCTAGACATCTTTCAGACAGAATGTCCAACACTGTCACTTTGCCGTGTGCTGCGTCACAGTCGCTTTTTCCCTTCTGGTTGCCTCCTGCATATCGAGTGGTTCTTGCTTCTAATAAGCTTTAATTTATGAAAACTTTTTGGGGCCTTGAATTTTCTCATTATGTCTTCACTGTTTACCAGCTCATTTGAGGTTTTCAGTGGCACAGCTACTGAATACTTTATGCTTCTTCGTAGCAGAGGGATGTCACTTGCAGATATCACGAAGACTGTTAGATGTCACAGCAAGCACTTAAGAAACATTGCTAAAGAAAACCTCACAAATTTAGTGAAAAAGGAAGAACTGAAGTTTCTAACAGTTGCAAAGAAAGAGATGTATATGACATGTAAGAACAAAAATAAGGTTCTAGGGCTATGAATACCAACACTATCAATCAAGAAAGGACCAGTAGATTCTCTGAAAATTAAACTCAGGACTCACTAATTAGATTTTAAACCCACACAATGCCTTTAGAAAAGTGCATGTTGTAATTTGGATTTTTTTTTTATTGAGTCCTTGACATTCAGCCAATCCCACCCAGAAAATTACTACAAAATGTGTGGGAAAAAAAAAAAAAAGTAGCAGTGCATTAAACAGAGCTTCTTTGCAGACTAGGTGCTTCATCAAGGTCAGTGAATAGAGATGCCAAAGCAAGCTCCCTCAGAACTCGAAGAAAATTGCAATGCATGGAGCTATACTTCAAATCACGAAACAACTTGAACTTTGTGGTACATTATAAACTCATCTCCACTAACATTTGCACTTCATGTCTCATTTCTAGCTATCACCATTTTGCCCAGAGGTCAAACACCTTGCTTCCTCATTTGTATATTCAATGATACTTACATGGGAAATGCTGCTATCTGTGACTGGACATCTTTAAACATTCAAACAGCTAATCCCACTGTTTTTATATTGCCACCCTATTTAGGCAGCAAATAAATGTGAACAGAATGCAGTACTTTTCACGAGCTATGCAACATGTTATGGTTAAGCATCTGTGTGCATTTTCCTTCTTCCTCTGGGTGCTATGCTGTGATTCTGACATTAAAAAAAAAGCCAATGAGGATACTTGGGGTCTAATCTGAACTCTGCCATGATTTCCACAATGGCTAGACTGTAGGCAAAACAGTAACAGTGACTTGTGTAAACGCTCATATTGGTGCTCAGCTACCCAGAGCGAGCTCTGGCAGCAGCAATACGCAGCGCTGACAGCACAGCATGGGCTAACAGCTCAGCATTTGCCCAGCTTTTCAAGGCACCTCTGCAGCTTGCACCCCTGTCGAGACTGGGTGGAACCGCAAGGAGGAACGGGAGCTCTGCATTGTGGTCTTCCTTGCATACTACATTAACTGATGCAGATATTGCACTAGGTTATGCCCATGAGCCATTGTGACCACTTCTAACCACTCCAGTGAATACACTTCTGTATGCCGTATGTATATCACGATACCACGACCAGTCTCTGTCAGGTATAAAGCTGGCTCACACACATTTCACCACAAGCAGAAACTCGGCTTGCAGTGCATGAACACTACATGAAAGCACTGTCTCTTCAATTGCTTACCTGAACTCTTTCTGCTGCCCTGTTGTGTCATGCTACCCAATCATGCAGGCAGACAATGCAGGTAGAGCATTTTAAACCCAGCTTTGTCCCTGTGTGCTCTGCTTGTTTGAGGTCACATACTATTCTGTATATGTGCCAATTACACTTTGTCTGACATCTTGCTTCTTTTAAATGGAAATATTCAATTTACTCCATTACAGCAATGTTTTTGTGCACTTTGACAAATATTTTAAAGACCATTGAAAATTCTTAGTTAAATAAATGTTAGCTTTTATGATCAGTTTTATGATTTTTTTTTTTTCAATTTTGCTGGTGCTGTGCTTCTAATGAAGTTGGGAGCAGGCTCTCAACTAAGTTGTAATAACTGGCACAATTTATGTCAATAAAATCGCACACAGTTTATCCTGCCATACTAGGTAACTGAAGTTGACTCTTGCTTTTTCCTATTAAAAATTGTGCAGCCAGGATTTCTCAGGAACTATCATCATAGCTAACTAACTGTTTGGAAACTGGTTGTCTAGTTGCTCTGAGGATTTAGTATTTATGACCTGAGATCCTCTTCCCTGGGACACTTAAAAGAAATAAAGGTTAGCAAGGGTGAGCTTGAAAGCCTTCCAGTATATATCTTTATACTTTCTCCCTTGCTGCTCCTGACACTTTCTACAAAATCCCTAGAAGTTGTTGAAAAAGCTTACTAGACAGCAAGTTACTGTCTCACGGTTTTCATTTAAATTATTCTTAAATTCTTCTTAGCTGTGATTCCTGAAAAAAACCCAAACCAAACCAAAACAAAAAAAAAAAAAATCCCCCACAAACCCAACCAAAAGTCCTTTAGAAAAATTAAATGGCTAAAGAGCCATTAACCACTGCCAAACTTGCAGCCAACTACTGCCTCATGTTTTCCTCATATGCCTTTATCTCCTAGTCTCCATTTTGTACTGGGACTGTCAGCACCAGTACTCCAAGCCTGGTGGTACTATTAATTACGGTATTTTATCTCTATCCATCATATTTCTCTGTATACTGGCATATACCACTGGCAATTTTAGTAACACCAACTCAAATTTTGGCAGATATGGGTTTTTTTATGGTAGTTCAAATATAGATGAAAATAGGTGTAGACACTTGTTAATTACAGAAAAAGCCTGAAGGCATAGCACAAACGCTTGGACGCTCACCTGCACTGGAGTTTTTCTTCCTTGCTTTGAAGCGAAGTTCTACGTAACCCTCTTCATTCTCCATTTCAAGGTCTTTTTATCACTTCTTCCTGTTGAAGACTGACCATTAGTATCAAACTAGGTTATGGGAAATGATGAGTGTGATAAACAGGAAGGGGACAACGGATGGTCATTGGTGCTTTTAGCTGAAGCCATACAGTAGCCGGACTACGAAAAGGAACTTAACTGTATAAACTGTACAGACAAGTGAACTCTTTTCTCTTCTTTTTGACTTCCTCTGTCTTTCTCTGACAAACTCCAGCCCCTTCTAACAGATATTTCTAACACTGCATTTTCTCCAACGCAATATCACAGTCCTCAAATGCATTCTTTTAATACACACGCGCTCTTGCACGAGAGAATACACTTGAGCCCCTCAAGCCCATTTCTTTGGATTGATAGACTTTTCGCATTTACTCAATATTAAAATTGAATTATGGGGAAATCAACAAGCATCCTTTCTTGGCAACATAGTGTTGCGAATCCAAGTCAAAACCACTTTTTTTTTTCTTTATTTTGGAAGGATATTTATATCGCTTTTACTGAGATGACAGATCCAGAGGATGCTAGCAGAGCTAAACAACCAGGCAAGAAAGGCTATCAACAGCAAGAAGCCAGCCTACAAAAAGGTACATGGAAGAAGAGGAGCATAAATTCTATAAAGCTGAATATGAAAACACAATAAAGCAAAACAAGAGAGAGACTGAGGAGCAGCTTACAAGAAACCCCCATTCTTTAGGAGGAAAGAACCTGACAAAAGGTCTGTAAGGCAATAATAAGCTTATAGAAAAGGTCACACAGTAATAGGAAAATAAATCAGTGCTTTTTTTGCGTGTGTTTTTGCTGTGGACGAAGGTTCCCATACTAGAATCTTCTTATACTGGAAAAAAACCCACCCAAGACCCCAGACTCAAATAAAGAAAAGAATTTGTCATTATGTGGCTAAATATGTTAACTAATGGAAGATATTTAGAAGGAAATCTTGTCTCACACATCCAAAGGAATTTCTTGAAGAATAATTCTGAACTCTAAAAGTTCAATCATTTTCTCTCTGCCCAGGAAAATTTCCATAGCATGAGATTTTAGCGGTCATCAGGTTTGACTTGAAAAGACATTACTTCTTCCAAGAATCTAAAATAGCTTCACTATGACAATGGACATTGTCTCAACTTTCAGTTTTCTGTCTCATGGTCTCCATTTGCAAAAGGGTCCAAAACTCGCTGCATACATTGTCTTCTTAAAATGAAAAATAGTAGATGAGCTCTAAGAGTATTCTGGCTTCCACCAGCAAAACAATGAAAGAAACTCCCAGTTCAGACCTTTGGAGTTACAATTATGCTTTTTGTCTTGATCTACTTTTTTTGTGCATGCACTCCAAGGTACTGACTTTCTGTATGATGTTCTCGAGTCCACAAATCTTAATACAGGATTTTTTTTTTTTCTCACAGTGAAAGCACATGATTTTTAAAACATTATCCATTACGTGCTTTCTTAAACCCACCATACTTTCAAAAGAAGAATCTGATTTTAAAATCACTTCTCCTTTGCAGGGAAATTACATATGAAAACAGAACTGAATACTGTCTGTCAGGGTAGGGTATTAATTTAAGCATTCTTTCCAAATAAAGGGTTGATTAGATCAGTTTGCATGATACTACAGCTGTATAATATATGCAATATACTAATTATATTAATTGTATTAGTGATACTAATTTGGATCTCCTATTAACAAACACTGTAGAAGTCTTCTGAGTCTTCATAACTTCTTGTTCACCTTCTCACCCCTTTCTTGTTCCATTTATCACACAGTCATATTTTTTAATAAAGAAAAAATTATATGTAAAATATGTAGCTTGTTGCAAGATCTATCTGACTTTTTTTTTTTTGCTCAAATTCTCCACAGACTTCCAGAAAGAGACAGAAATCAGAGAAGGGACATGTGGTGTCTAAACTGCAGCTCCCAGATGGTGTCCAGGAAGCTCAAGCAGATAGTCCCTGACATCAAATTGAGAAGCAAAGCACTTTGACCTTGGGATGCTAATGATTTCTCTACTTGTGTCACTGAAACTTCATTAGTGATAATGGAAGAATTTTTTTTCCTCATCAGAATGTTTTCATTAGAAGGTTGTGAATAGATTAAGGGCTATTGTTGCAGCTCTTAGAGACCAGAACTGCAATATGTTCAAAGTCAGTGCTGCCATTATATCTAAAAGGAATAAGAATAAACAGATAGATATGTTGCATAGTATACTAAGAAAAAAATACATCCTATTATGTTGTAAATAGGCTTGGGCTGATTAGATATAAGATTCTTGGCAAAATGTCACTATTCGTTTAGCTTTTTATATTATCAGAATATAAATATTAACGAGGTTTTAATGATTAGGTTCATAGTTGCTGAGAATTTCTATTTATAATTACCAAGAGAGTATTTCTGTGTAATGAGCCAATATATCATTTTTTTTCAGAAAAAAAATGAAGGGAAGAAATTTTACTTGCAACTACTTATTCAGCACACAGAAAACAGTGAGGAATTATGTAAAAGTACACATACACCCAAAAGATCTGCATTAAGTCTTTGAGGGCAAGTTTCATTCTAAATTTTCCAATTTTCTATATGCAAATTTCTCAACACTGGCTAATATTCTTTTAATGCTTTTGTACACTTTCATAGTTTTTTGTAAGAGAAGCAAAACCTTCAAGCTCTGTCCTCTTCCATACAACTCCTTCATGAAACTATGAGAGAGCCTTCCCCAGAGGGCTGTCAGCCCTGGTCTTTCTGCATGTCAGCTTCTAGTATGGGCAGCTAGGAGCAGTGACCTCAGCCTGAAATTAAAATGGTCATTCACGTATGATTAAAATTATCACAAATAGCAGAATAAAAATGTTTATGCTCTATCAATGATATTTTATCACGTACTGAAATGTTACTACAACATATTGACATTTCACTGAAAGAGGAACTTTCCCAGGACAGAAATTCTCAGCAAACCGAAGGTTTGTTACTTAACAAGTCTGCTGCATAGTGCTTTGTATTTAATTAATTGTCTTCCTGAGTTAGAGCCCAAGAGATTACTCCTATGCAAAACTATTCATACATACAACTAATAGAGCTGTTTGGGAACTAAATTTGTTAGAAAGGAAACTTTCCATGGACACTTCCAAAATTGCCCTTTGTCCCTCCTAATTCAATTAGCTTTGGTCATTAGCTAGAGACTCACACAAGTGTGTTGTCTTTTCATATCAGCACCACCACCATAAACACAAGTAAGTTCCTCAGCATGTGTGTTACTGTGGTTAACATATAGCTTCACACAGGGATTCACAAATCCTCTGATGAGATTTACAATCACCTTCATTATAAATGTAATTTGTGTGTTTGTTCATGGGCTTATAATATTTGCATCTTGTCCTTGAAATTCAGCAATTATATTAAGAAATACCTGAGGGGGGATAATAGATCTAGATCTGACTGATTTGACCTAAGGAAAATAAAAAGGACACTTAAAATAAAAATTCCGTTTTTGGCTTCACAGCACCACTGGCAGCATATATAAGTTGTCAGTTCTCCAACAATACATTGCCTCTAGTGAATTTATGCCTCACTGAATTACTCTTCATGGAATCAAATTTGCATCAGGCCTGCTGTAAGACAAAGCTAGTCTCAGTGTTTTTGTTTTGAGGCTATCATCCAACACTGGAGATTTCTTTGAAGAGTAAAGTGTTTCTTCTGGTTTTGGCAACAGTTAACACAACATGCATATGCACTGTTCCTGTGTTTACATAGAGGTCTGAAGCATCAGATCAGTGATGGAGTGGGACTTCCAGTAAGTTAGGTACTTTCCTCTCCTAAACATTGACTGCAGACTGTTAAATCTCTGTATTTCCTTCCAGCTGGGGAGGTGAGATTCCTGATGCGATTCTGGGGATCGATGCCACAATCAGACATCCCTCTCTTCACGATATATTTGAAGAGAGAGAGCCTTGCACATCACATGTGATGTTTTGTACAGTTGAGCAGCCTACAGAGAGCAGAAGCCTCAGCACACAAGCAAAGCTTCCTCAGGTCTAGCTTCGAGCAAAGTGTAGACAATGTAGATCTTTCCTACATCTTTCTTCATCACACTACATATTTTCTCTGCAACTATGTTGGGAACTAAGAACAGATCCTCCGTGTAGCTGGACTGGCAGGCTTCATGAATGGAGTAAAATCCAGCTGGCAGCTGGTCACAAGTGGTGTTCCCCAAGGCTCAGTACTGGGACCAGTTCTGATTAACATCTTTGTCAATGATCTGGATGAGGGGATCAAGCGCACACTCAGTAAGTTTGAAGACGATACCAAGTTGGGTGGGTGTGTTGATCTGCTTGAGGGAAGGAAGGTTCTACAGAGGGATCCGGACAGGCTGGATTGATGGGCTGAGGCCAGTTGTATGAGATTCAACAACACTGAGGGACAGGTCCTGCTCTTGGGTCACAACAACCCCATGTAACATTACAGGCTTGGAGAAGAGTGGCTGGAAAGCTGCCTGGCAGAAAAGGGCCTGGGAGTATTGGTTGACATCTGTCTGAATATGAGTTGGCAGTATGCCCAGGTGGCCAAGAAGGCCAATAGTATCCTGGCTTGAATCAGAAATAGCATGGCCAGAAGGACTAGGGAAGTGATCATCCCCCTGTATTCAGCACTGGTGAGGCCACACCTCAATGACCGTGTTCAGTTTTGGGCTACAAGAACGACATTGAGGTGCTTGAGTGCATCCAAAGAAGGGCAACGAAGCTGGTGAAGAGTCTAGAGAGCAAGTCCTATGAGCAGCTGCTGAGGGAACTGGGGTTGTTTAATCTGAAGAAAAGGAGGCCCCGGGGAGACCCTATCGTTCTCTACAACTACCTGAAATGAGGTTGTAGCAAAATGCATGTCAGTCTCTTTTCACAAGTAGCAAGCGATAGGATGAGAGGAAAAAGCCTCGAGTTCCACCAGAGGAGGTTTAGGTTTGGTATTAGGAAAAATTTCTTCACCAAAAGGGTTGTCAAGCACTGGAACAAGGTGCCCAGGGAATTGGATGAATCACCATCCCTGGAGGTATTTAAAAGGCAGGTACATGTGGCACTTAGGGACATGGTTTAGAGGTGGACTTGGCAGTGTTACATTAATGGGTTGGACTTGATGATCTTAAAGGTCTTTTCCAAACTAAATAATTCTGTGAATCTGTGAGCCAAAGCAGGCTTAGTGTGTCGACGCTGTGCACGTGAGCTCAGGCTGCCTACATTTCCCAATTCTGCTCTGTATCAGATTGCCTTAGGGTCTTTCTGGGAAGTATATTTGAGATTACATTGTCATGTTACACGAAAGACGGGGAAGACACAAAGGTACAGCTACGAACAGGGCACTCATCTGAGCCCTGAAGTAAAAGGCACAGCTAAGGTTTTCTCTTCTGTAGTGGCTGCGGTGCTCCACAATGCCTTTAGCTTGAGCAAGGAAGCAGCACAGATAGTCAGTGAATTTAGAGAAACTGAAGAAAGCTCTGCCACAGTGCTCACATTGATGGCCTTCTACAGCTGTCTCTGAAATCAGTAGGACTGCAGATGTTTGGACATGCTGGGAAGAGCTGGGAATTGGTGATCACAAGCTCTGCTGTCACTTTGAGTAAATTCTTTTGACATCCTATTTCATTATCCTGGTTACAAAGCCAGACTCTGATTTCTAGATGCTATAATATTCTGTTAGGTTAATTATGTCTCCCACAAACTGCAAAAATGCTATGAAAATCCTGAACCACAAGAATTCTGAGTTCATGGTTACACAACTGGTGGGGACTTTTTGCAGTGTTTGGGCTTTATGTCTGAGAAATAGCTTTACATGCCTAAAAACAACTATGTTTTTAGTAGATCTGAGTGGTTTGCTGTCACTTGGATGTATTCATAAAACAAACTAATTTAATTTATTTAATAGCAGGTCGAAGGAGGTGATTCTCCCCCTCTACTCTGCTCTCGTGAGACCCCACCTGGAGTACTGTGTTCAGATGTGGGGCCCCCAGCATAAAAAAGACCTGGACCTGTTGGAGCGAGTCCAGAGGAGGGCCACGAAGATGATCAGAGGGCTGGAGCACCTCCCAAACAAGGACAGACGCAGAGAGTTGGGGTTGTTCAGCCTGGAGAAAAGAAGGCTCTGAAGAGACCTGATAGCAGACTGCCAGTACCTGAAGGGGGCTACAGGAGAGATGGGGAAACACTCTTTATCAGGGGGTGTAGTGAGAGGACAAGGGGTAACGGCTTCAAGCTGAAAGTGGGTAAATTTAGATTAGATACTTGGAAGAAATTTTTCGCTGTGAGGGTGGTGAGACACTGGCCCAGGTTGCCCAGGGAAGCTGTGGATGCCCCATCCCTGGAGGGGTTCAAGGCCAGGCTGGATGAGGCTTTGAGCAACCTGGGCTAGTGGGAGGTGTCCCTGCCCATGGCAGGGGGGTGGAACTGGATGATCTTTAAGGTCCTTGTCAACCCAAACCATTCTATGATTCTATGAACTCTGGAATATAATAATATTTATTTTTGTAAATATTTTAATGGTATTGTGAATATTGTTACAGTGCAACATGTAGTAAAACCACATTTCTCAAAATTCCACTTCAATACATACTTCATGTAAATGAAGATCAGAATTCCTGTAAGCAGCACTGACATCATGCAAAGAAGCAGGAAACTACCAAGAGATTTTATGATACAGATCAAAGGATGGTAAGGCTGCTTTAATAGAATGTAGATGCTCTCATATAGTCAGAAGAAAAACAAGATTAAACAAATTTTGCAAATGTTTCAAATTACTAGTTCCCAGAGCCGTTCTCCTTGGGTTACAGATGCTTTTGTGGCCTTGTGTTCACAAGTTCAAAACCATTCTTGTCTGCTAGCACTATCATCACAAGCAGATCTCATCTTGTCAGCAGAAGCTGGAGGCTGACACCCTCTTTTTCCATAAAGGCCCTTACTGTGCCTTTGGATTGCTTCTGCAATTTCCAGTTTTGCATCTGGAAAGCAGCCTGGAGTAATGTGTCATGTTTACCAAGAAACTCCTTGAAAAACTGTTTCTTCCTGGGAAATAGGTCCACGTTGAGTAGCTTTGCTCTTACTGGTGGATGATTTTAAAAAGAGCAGTGCAAACAGTGTCTGAGGAAGCTTTCAGAAGACCTGATTTAAGCTACCAGCAAATACCACTGTGGTTTCAGCAACCTTTAAGTCTCCGAGTAAGACGAAAATGGTTGCTGCAGGAAGTGGAGGTACTGTCTACAGATGGGCAGTTTCTATTCTCTCCTTGCCGGGACTAAGACGAGCACCGCCTGTCCCATCCACTGCCTCCCAGCTGTACCAGGGCTGGCTGGGGGATACATTGGTATGAAGTTGGAGGTGAAGCTTTGGGAGTCGGAATTATAAATGTCTACAGTCTTGATAAATCACCCTCTCTTCTCTATGCTCAGGCTTTCCATTTGCAGCACCTACCATGTCACAGTCAGTGCAACTTCTTTAACCCACAATTTATATTCAGTCGGTG
>NW_010100666.1:5755-12064 GCF_000699245.1 Pterocles gutturalis | reverse complement strand
AGCAGGAATCGATAAGGGGATAGGAAGTTGGAGAATCAGACTCACCTGTGTGTGTTTGCTGCTGCACTGAAGTTATGGCCCCCCCCCAGGGGGACTATCAGGGGTCCCTCCAGGGACCCTCTAGGGGTATTGGGGAAGAAAGAAAGGTCTCAGTGAATGTAAATAGCCCCCAGCCTTGACACAGGGGGAAAAACTTCTGTAGCTGCTTTTATCGGAGCCCTGCCCCAGCAGGCACCATATCGTTTTGTAATGCAATGAGACAGCCTAGCTGCCTGGCTGCTGCGGTGCCGCGCGAGACAGCTTCTAGTTCTCCATCTCTGTCCCATCTCAGAACAACAGGGGCTGTCGGTCCTGGAGACCAATGTCCACTCCGTTCAGGTTTGAGAACATCAAACCTCAGAAAGTTGTGTGCAGTGTTGCTGGGCTCTATAGTCACTGCAGTTTCTGAACCCTAAAACCTCTAGGTCTGGTGCATTCCTATAACCATGCTTTCTAGAGTTTTCAGTTAGTGCTAGCAGAAACAGGATTATTGCCTGTGACATAAGCAGTTGCCAGATAACCTAAATGTAGTGGTTGCTATCAGGATTTTAGTGAGACACCACAGTTTTTCAGAAAGTGGGAGTTCATCAGACAATAGAGTTACCTGTACCCCACTTGGTGGTTTTGTGTGGTGCGTTTGTTCGGTAGCGGCGAGGGGACACAGGAAAAAGTAATGAATAGTGAGGTTTAATTTCATCTGTATGGAGAGGTGGATGGGAAGCTGATGAAATACAGTTGTTTCAATTTTCTTACGGCATTAGGTGGGCTTGATTTTTCTTGTGTTCATAAAAGGAAAAAAATGATGTATCAGTCATTTTCCCATAATCCACTCCCTGGCAAATTCCATTAGATCCAAGGAGGCTGAAGCCATCAAGATGAGTGTCTTGTACGTATGTGTGCATATGGAGCTGGCGCTCACCTGAAGAGAGAGCGAGACTGAAGTGATGTACACAGACATCTCAATGAAAGCATCAGTGCCACCCTGTGGTTCAGTGGGCTTTGAAGTGTGAGGAGCAACTGGGACACCCTAACCAGGGAAAGGGGACAAAGGAGTCACCAGGAGGCAAAGTTAGTAAACACAGAGGAATGGGAACAAAGTGGGACATACTATGGCATATAGCAATGGATTTTGCACTGGTAGAGGGTATCACCTTCCCTGCCTAGACACATAAATTTTGAGATGCTGTGAGGCAAAATTCATCCCAAGGTATTTTAGTATGAGATACTTTGGTCCTTGGAGGATCTGGCTTCTCCCTACTGCTCACAGAGGAAGGCTAGACATAAAAATTAGACCACATGCCTAGTTTTCTGGCACTTCTAATGTTAAATGAGTGTTGTGGTTTTAAAAGCCACCGCATAGCCTCCTGTTAAAAACCTTGTGGGCTGAGGCAGGGACCGGAAGGGTTCACTCACCACTTACAGTCATGGGCAAGAAACCAACATGACTTGGGAAAACAAACAAATAAAAGTTTAATTTGTTAACTATTTACCATCAAAAACAAAGCAAGATAATGAGAAAAAGAACTTATAAAGGCACTTCTCCCCTACTCCTCCCTTCCTCCCAGGCCCAAAAAGGCTTTGTCCTTACTTTCTGTACCTTCTCCCCCCCGGCGGTGCAGGAGGGCAGGGAATGGGGGTTGCAGTCAGTCCATGTTGTCTCTGCCACTTCTTCTCCTCAGGGGAGGGCTCCTCACAGTCTTTCCCCGCTCCAGCATGAGGTCCCTCTCACACGAGAGTCCTTCACAAACCACTCCAACATGGGGAGTCCTTCCCACATGGGGTCTCAGTCTTCTGACAACCTCTTGGCTCCGGCAAGGGTTTCTTCAACAAAGTTCATGGCCTCCTTCGGACACGGCTCTTTCTTCCAAATGTGGGGTCCTCTATGGCTACACCACCATGAGCTACAATGGGCTGCAGAGGAATCTCTGTTCCGGGGCACCTCCTTCCTCTCCTTTCTCTTCACTGACCTTCATGTCTGCATAGTATCTGCATGATAACAGCTGCTCAAGTCAAACCTTTCTTTTAACAACAAAAATGATCCCTGAAAACTGCCAACATGCCGAAGGCCTTTGATAACAGAAAATAGTTTAGTTCAGCCTACACAAACACAAAACAAAATCTGTAGTTGTACTCAAGTGCAATTTATTCAAGACAGCTTTTAGTTACCTTTTTGTCTCAGAATCCCAGAGAGAAAATCCAAGTTAGAGCAGCTAAGAGCCCCAAACACTCTTACACCTCTTCTTCCCCCTCCTCTCTCAAATAGCCCCTTCCCAGGAACTCAGTAAGGGAATTGTCCACATTGCAAATCCTTGAGGCTCATTACATTCCTCTTAGTATTCTGTTTGTACCAAAATAAACTATTTGCATAGGTCATAATCAACTGCACAGCTTTTGAAATGCAGAGTACAAGTTCTGACTTCATCTGCACCAGTGTAAAGCAGGGATAACCTGAGTGCAATTGGCTGCAGAAGCACTTGGGTGTGAAGTTGACATCTGTGGGACCTCATTCAGGACTAGTGTTCCTACACAGAGCACCTCAAAAAGTAATTCAGTAACACAGCCTGTCACCTTTAGCACCACGAACATATTGGTCATTTCACAGGAATTTCTTACCAGGCTGCTATACCACTTACAGTTGGACTTGATGATCTTAAAGGTCTTTTCCAACCTGAATGATTCTATGACCTGATCATCATTATGAGGTAGGATGCAAGTGGTAGAGAAATGCACAACCCTTTGCAGATGTCCTTTCAGTAACCAGCTAACTGAAGGCTCCAACAGAAATCCCAGCAGATCTCACTGAGGCAAGTTACTGCCCCCAGCTATCTGTTCTACCCGTCTGCTGGAGATTTCTGCAACACAGCACAAGTGTGAGAAGCTAATGTAGACCTCTCACGTCCACCCCAGGAATGGAGAAGCTGAGGGGTTGTGCTGAGGGATTGACGATGCCTGGGAAGCTTCCACAGAGAGGCACCAGCAAACGGCGGCAGCTCTCATGTCCCAGTCTGACACAGCTGTCTGCTCAGTTCCTGCATTTTGTGTTCAGTAAACGCCACACTCCCTTTCCCATGGCAGATTTTTTGCATAGACATAACACTGTTTCCAAGGGGTGCAAAAAAAAAAAAAAACCCTGAACACGTCCTTTTCCTCAGATTGCTGTGCACTACATGTGCAGATAATGCATCTGGCCACAAAGAATCCTGCTGTGTTGTGGTGGGGGATGCCTATTGGTTTTTTTGAGCAAGCTCGAATGTTAACACGAACAAACTTTGCGAACATTAATATGAAAGACTAGCTCAAATTCCACCTTCAGCTTTGTCAGCCAGCACTGGTAGGCTCCATTGTAGGTGATCTGTAAACTGGACTAAGCACCTTCCTCTTCTGTGCTAGGACATAAGACCTAGAAGCACATTTTGGAAGCAGACAAAACCTCTTCTCTCTGATTTAGGCTTCCAGATGATCTGAGACAATGTGGCCACAGCAGGTCGGCCATCTATCCAAAGTGACTGTGCAATGGGTATGTCTTAACTGTCCATATCAAATGAAGATCAAAGTCATCCCTTTAGGGAAATTTGCTACAGATCCAGCGCCTGGGCAAAGAGCAAGCTGATGTAGAAATAGTGGAGGCCTCCAAGTAGGCACACACAGAGTGATTCTGTATTTGGAACCTGAAAATAATACAGGAAGAAAACAGAGATTACTAAATAATTTCTACTACTGAGACAAATATTTTATCCTGCTGTAAAACAAAACTCCTGCTGAAGTCGTTTCCAGTTGACTTTGGTCCCTTGTGATATGGTAGTTTCAGCTGCTAAAAGCAAGGTGAGTGACAAATCATGTTATAAAAGCCTGTTTAGCTTGTGTAGTGTTGCATGAATCCCCATTTCTATGAACAGTCCATACCAGACATCATACAATAACATGAGGAAAGAAAAAAGACAGCTTATGATATATCCTGCCTAGAATTAGTGTGGTCATACATGTTCTGGAGAGCAAGATAAGGGGAACTGCTGTTTGATGGGCCTGATGCAGAGCTGTTGCAGACCACACATTTCCTACTATAAATAGGGGGAAAATCTGGGTTGTCTGCAGGTTGTGACAAACTCACTAAAGCGGATATGATTTTTCTTATAAAGCTGCTTATCCATCTGAAGACGATTACTCTCTCATCCTTGCCACTTCATTCCCTTTCATCCCTAAAAAATGTACGTGTATTTGATAGACGTTGTGTACTTCAGGAAGACAAGCACAAAGGATCGCACTGGAAACGAAGAATTCTGAAGATCTGAAAAGATACTGAAATGCTTATACTATATACTGAAAAATACACATAAATTAAGGTAAAGAGGGATGATCAAGAACATTATCTTGATGTACTGAGCTACCAAAAAACCCTTCTTGTGTCAGAGACTTCTCTACATTGATGCTATTGGAGTTAGATCAGCAGTAACTGCAAAGAGCTCATTTTCAAAGTCATCGTTATAAATCACAGGGAAAAAAAAAGATTCCTGATAGAAATAACATTGTGCTGTAAACTCTAATTCTACATTTGCTTCAGTACATGTTAGACAATCCCATGAAACTTACGAGTCCACCTTCAAGGCAATACCATTCTCCCAGTAGAAGCTTTCACCTTTCTTGCGCAATCCAATCCAGCAGTCATCCATTTTCAAACGCTTAGCTAAAGAATGCTTAAAAAAAAAAAAAAAAGCATGTTTGATTTTTGTCAACATGAGCTCTCACAATGAGAAGCAAATCCCTCCTATGATTTTTGAGGACTAGTTCATCACTTTGTCATTCAGAACACTTTCATAAGCATTTCACTGAGAGTTAAGAGCCTAATTCTGCCTTTGAATTAACCCTTATGGTACCATACACTTCAGTGAAGTTATTCAATTCTATAGCCTTGAAAATTAATACTGTTCACTACACACAAAAACACTCAAACACCATGTATTGGTTATGTCTGTCTATCTATGTTTATTGATCTATATCTACACAGCTTGGTCTAAATAGGGCGGTGTTTCCTGCATTTCAGACTGGAATAATGGGAAGCAATTTAAATTTAAAGCTTTTAATCTGTGGATGTACAGATAAAAAAAGACAGTTCACTGCTCCAGAAGTTTACAACAACCTGTATCAAACACTGCAAAGAACGATGGAAGATCACACAAACAGCACTGGCAATGGGCTAATATTACAGAACTCCATGCCACAAAGCTATCATTAGACTCAGTGAACTTAAAAATTATATCAATATTAGCTGTCAGCATGGATAGGTCAGCCATGCAGAAGGGGCCCGTGGAGATGTGTTGGAATTACTGGCAAAGAAAGGGGTCTGATGATGGGATAAAATGAGAGGCCACATCCAGTAAGGGACTCATACGTGACTTAAGAACTAGGCCCTACATCTTTCTCGTTATTGAAATCCTTGTTGCTGTAAAAAATATTTGTTAGCTCAAGTCAAATTCAGATGTAACTTATTCTGTATAATTTCACTGAGGTTTCCTCCATTTCAATATCTGCTACACCACTAATATCTACCAGCCAACCAGAAAAGCAGTGTTTCGACCTCTGTTCAACAATCACAGGAACAAGAAAGCTCAAATGTTAATCTAGCTAAAAACAAACTTTTTGATTAAACTAGTTTCTCATTGACAACACTCAAAAGACAGCAGATCTGTAAAAGGATATTACAGGTTTAGCAGCATACAGCAATAAGATGTCACTAGGATTCACTGACTCAATGCAACTGGACCATAAGATAGGCAAATCAAAGTATTTTTACAAACTTATTAGCATGAGAAATTGTCCCGACCAGCTTCAGCGGGGGGATACTCCTGCCACTGGCATAGGCATGCATCTCTAAGAGGCTTTAAGGCATATCTGAAAACAGATGCAAGCAGATAAAGACGGACAATTTCCACTATGCTGAGAAATGGTTTTAAATGTTCGGTTTCTTATAGAAACCAAAGTATCCTTTGTTTGTCTGTACAGGAAGTTGGATAGGTTATACCTGCTTTGAAGATGAAGGTCCTTAGGACAGAAAAGGAAAACTAGGCAAACTGATAACAAAGAACTTTTCATAGCTATTCAAGTCAAATCCAGGCCACCAAAGCAGTGTGGGGCAGCTGGTACTGCTGGTGCACCTGCTGCAGCCAGCCAGCTGCTCACAGTGACAAAGCAGGTACTTCCCACCACCTGATTTCACACACCTGATTTCACACAACCTACTTATTTTACAAAGATTTGAAGGATAAGTATTGCATT
>NW_010100666.1:0-5743 GCF_000699245.1 Pterocles gutturalis | reverse complement strand
AAAGAGAGAGATACAGAAGTTGTGTTCTGTTTTGTTGTTGGGTTTTTTTCCCATTACCATTTCTTCCTGGGTTTCAAAAACGGCTAGCAAGGATTCATTCCCATTGCAGAAGGTCTGACTAGATGTCCAGTTTTTTTCCTCCTCTGAGATGAAATAACATTTATTTTTGTAAGATATCCACTCGCTGGGGCACTGCTCAGGAAGAAACTTTCCGTAGTGAGATGTCTCAGTTTTTGCAACTACAAAGGAAAAGAGAGGACAAAATTTCTACCTGGTAAAATCTTAGCATTCATCAGCATAAGTCAACCTAAAATGTAGACTTTGTGAAAGCCAATGCCACAATAGATACCAGAAGAGAACCCAAAGGAAGGGCAAGGGTCCTGACCTCCCCAGCCTTTCAGGCACTGTCTTCAGCTGAAAAATGTGAGAGTTGGGGGCTGCAGCCCAATCATTACAATCAGTAGAAAATAAGCGGGGTTTGGAAAACACTCCTGCATTTTAGAGAATTAAGAGGCACTGGCAATTGACAATTTATACTCAGCACATTTTAAATCCAGTCATATGGTAATAAACCTCATACCATTATTTTATTGATCAAATTCATTTTAAGTAATGAAATTGCTTGCGTATCTACAACTGGTGAGATATTTCACAAAGACAAGTTGCTTTGAGTTTGTATCACACCTTTAAGTGTTTGATAAATCTATGTGAAGGTAAGTAAATTAGGTGTTTGAGATGTTAATGAAATTTGTC
This sequence comes from Pterocles gutturalis, assembly GCF_000699245.1. Classification (NCBI taxonomy): domain Eukaryota; kingdom Metazoa; phylum Chordata; class Aves; order Pterocliformes; family Pteroclidae; genus Pterocles; species Pterocles gutturalis. The sequence continues at coordinate 4,990 of NW_010100666.1, read as the reverse complement.
TGTTAATGAAGAAGTAAAAATTACTATTATTTGGATAGAATGGTTTGGATAATGTTTCATTGGAGTTGTTCCCCTGCATGTTTTGATGCTCCCTCTTCATCTTCTTTCTGTCACAGTAGCTCTGTAAGGGTGATAGGACTCACTGGCATGTTTCGTTTCAGTGCTGTTTTACTTCTTGCAATGACCATAATTTGCATTTACTTTGGTTTCTACTTTCCAAACAAAAATAAATCTGCCCTGATTGTTACTAAATGGTTACAGTGACCTCTTCTGTGCTGCATGGTGTCTTTTGTAACACACTGAGGCTCACCCAGTGTATAAAGTATGATTTCTAGGTCATCCTGCTGGGATCCAATCCTGACCTTCTGCCCCCAAAGTGCTTTTATCCACTGCTTAATCTTGGAGATGGCTAATATTGAAATGAAAGGAACTGGCTGTTTATGTGAGTAGAGGGGCTTGCAGAAAGTGAATTTATCTCCCAGACACTGCAGCCTACTGTTGCTATGCTTGCTCTCTTTCCCCTTCTGATCAGCTACTCTCTTTCCTATATATAAACTGGAAACCCCTTAGTGAGTCACCTGTGAGCACTGCCCTCACCCCCTTCAAGAAAACATGACCGCTTCCATTTAAATAAAAGCCTAACAAAGCAAAGGAAAATCATCAGGGACAGATGTAACTATCATTCTCCATTAATTTCCATGTATGTGCAGAAGACCTCACTACTATACCTCATGATGTTACAGGGGTGTCTTGGTTTCGGCTGGGATAGAGTTAATGTTCTCCACAGTAGCTAGTAAGAGGCTGTGTTCTGGATTTGTGCTGTGAAGAAGGCTGATAACATACTGATGTTTACAGTTGTTGCCAGGAGAGTCAGGGACTTTTCCAGCTTCTCTGCTGTGCCACTGTCTGCACTGCACAAGCTAGGAGGGAGCACAGCCCCAATTACTAGCCTCGGATTCGACCTTAGGTTTAGGATTGAGACCAAACTGGCCAGTGGTATATTCCATATAATGTGCATCATGCCCAGCATATACATGAGGATCTGTCTGGAAGTTCTCTCTCTCTCCTGGTCACCTCTTGCTAGCTGTCTCTCTCTGGGTTGCCCCTCTCTCGGGCTTATCTCACTCTCCTGGTCAGTTCTCGCTCTCTTGGACATGGGGTCTTCCCTCTCTTCTGGACCTGTGGTTTCAGGACTCTCTGTGCTCTGGGATTATTAGCCAGGAATGGGCTAAGCCTTGGTCACTGGGCAGTAAGCAGTTTAACTGTGTATGACTCATTTGAATATTGGTATATTTGTACATATTATCATTATTATTTTCAATTTTATTGTAGTTTAATTATTAAGTTGTTCCTATCTCAACCCACGAGTCTCTTTTCCCTTCACCCCAGGAAGGGGGAGGGTGAGCGAGTGTTTGTGTGGTGTTTGTTTGGTTACTGCTATCAGGATCAAACCACAGCAAGGGGGCAGACCAAAGATATATTCAATGCAGACATTCAAGAGCTCCCTGTGCAGACAAGGCTGTGGAGGCTCCATTGAGATGCACATGCATCCATTGACTCGGATACCTCATGTAATACTGCAGGCAGCACAGCCTTTGCTCCTATAGAAGAATTCTGCATGGTACAGTAGGAGCACATCTGTCCCCTACTGTGCCAGTGGGAGGCAGGTCTGACTTGTGAAAAACACAGCATGTAATACAAATGCTTTTTTAAAAACAGAAAGGCAGAATGACCCCCAAACGCTATTTGTGAAAAGATAATCTAGGTGTATTATGTAGCTGTCTTCCGTATGTGACAATAAAGGAGCCCTCAAGACCAGATAGACGAGCAGCCCACACAGTAAGCCTGGAGTCTATGCCTGGAGATGCAAGGCTGACTTAGTGCACTAGCTGGTATAATCAGGTAAGTTACTGGTGATAAGCACAGACAAGACATGCATACACCATATGCATGGTCAGGCAAGAAACTACACTCTTAAGAGCAGTAAGGATGCAGCAAAAAGGAAAAAAAAAGTTTACAGCTGGATCATCTGGATTTTTTCTGTAGGGAGAATTCTCTCTCCTTTTAAATTCTGTCTGGAGGTTATTCAACCTTATGCTGACATCAAAGCAACTGAAGCAGTGATGAAAGTCCCCGGTTTTGTGACTCTGCAGGCAGTGCAGTACTAATGTTGGTGCGCTTGATTGTGGAGCAGCCCAGTAGTCAGAGGAAACATACCTCAAATAGAAAATGTTGCAAAAGCTTACCAAAGACGATGGCAATGACAGCCAGCACCAGCAAACAGGCTGTGAAAAAGAAAATCATTAATGGTTTTGTATATATGAACACTTAGGGTCAGACTATATTTCCATATTAAGTATGTCAGTAGCAGGATAACCTTTCATTTAAGCTCCAAGTATGTAAATACAAAGCACTACTGAAGTAAAACAAGGCACCCTGAATTGACATTTATGTACATGGACAGTTCGATAAAATGGACAACTATCACCAAATTGGCTTTTTTTTTGATCCATATACACCCTAAACTTTTCCATGGATGCACAGATCCCAGTATAGCAAATTTAAGCCTTCCAGTCCCAAGTTCATCTCCTCCTCTATGCTTTGCAGACATCTTAGCAATAATCTCTGGAAGCCAAGAACTCATAGGTCATTGCTGACTCCAATTAAGCTACATCCATGTCTGGAGAACAGGACAATGTTCTCATGCATTTGAAACATTAAAGACTGAGGTTCAGAGTATGGCTGCAGTCTTGAATCAAATGCGTTTTCTCTTTGTCACAAGCTCTACTTCACAAACAAATTTCAATGCAGATGTGCAAGCTCATCTGTAGCAAAGGCACAAGCTATTTATTTTCTCTAATGAGGTTTAGCTTCACTTTCTACATCTTATCCAAGAGTATTTCAAACAGGTAAACTACTACATGGGAAAATGCCCATTTTCACACAAAAGAGAGCACTTGGATCAAACACAGTTACCTTAAATTTTGTGTCTACAGCTTTCTCTAAAAGTAAATTCCCAGATTTTGATTTATCCAAGCCAAGGGACCTGGAAGTAGATTTGAAGCTATACTTCAGACTTCCTGCAGGAAAGTGTCTTACCTAAGACCAAACAAAAAATCTTGTATTTTGACTGCAAGAACCACTCTTTACAGCACTTTCCTGTCCTCCACACCCACGAACAAGCTGCCCCTTCCTCTCTGGCAACTTGTTTGATAGTACTGGTGTTTACATTCCCAACAGGTACTTGCACCATCTTGGTGGTCTCAGTCTCCTGTTTATCTTCAGACTCCATCTACAGCTGGGAAACAAAGAAAGAAGCTATGATTAATCAGTGCTTCCCCTACTGTCTATAAAAGAGTGGAAAGAGTAGAAATCCCAAAGCTGCCTTAGTTATTGCCTGTACATGAGGGGATGAGGGCAGGTGGACAGAGAAATGGGGGAACAAATTAAAAAAAAAAGGAGCTTGTGCAATATATGTGAGGCCCCTGAAAGAAGAAGGCAGTATGGGAGAAAACCCACTTCCCAGGGAGGTGGATGATCACGAATGAGGACTGTAATGGAAGGAGAGCGAAGGACAGAGCAGATGGGAACAATGTGATAGGGAACGGATGGGGCATATCAAGGCAGGAGTGAAAGGCCACAAAAACCAGAACTTTCTGCTTCACCACCATGTAGCTTAAGGTAGTTTTGTTTGCATGTGAAAAATTCAGGCAGTTTCCCAAGTGAGGCCGAACCTGGTACAAGGAAGTTTCTCTAGCTACACTGTACCCTTTTGCACTCACTCCAACGAGTGATGTTTTCTTCACAGTTTTTCATAAATCCCACTTCCAAAGACATACATTTAACAGAAAAAGTCACACAGAGAAGAATATGCAGCTATAAACATTACTGTGTCGGTTCAGAAATGTCAATTAATCTTTATGAGTTAGGCTATATTAGAGGGAAAAAAACCCACTCCTCTTTAAAAAAGCCTCCAACATCCTCATTTTCATTACAGTTATTATTATTTATGTTAATTGGCACATACCTCAGAGTCGTCCTCAACTCCACAAAATCATAAAGGTAATTAGGTGCCTAAATATCTCTAAGAATCAGACTCCACTTGTGCTTGGTCCATCCTAAAGAGCAGAAAGAAACTAAGGTTTGGAATGGTGCTCTTTCCCCAAAGACTCTTCTGATTGCCCCAAACACATCTTCAAAACACTTTGTCCATTTCAGCACCTGGATATTCACTGTTTGGTACATGTGAGGATGCATGAGGCCCTAAGTTAAAAGTGGGAGTTCTACTGTAGCTGTTTTGACTTGTGGTTGCTATAAGAGATGCAGGATGTGGGAAGCATCGCCTTGGAAACACAACAACGGCAGTGGCACGATCCAGGGAAGAAACTTCTGGAAGATACAGACTGCATGCATAATGAGTATTCAGATATGCTAATTGTATATGAATATGCTAATCTGCTATGTAATAAAAGGCACGAGCACCTGGGAAGGCACGTGCATGATTTGTAACGAAGGGTCCCTTGCGACTAGCACAGTGTTTTGCAGCCAGCATGCTGTGAATAAAAGAGTGCCTGCCTTCTAAAACTTCAAAACAAGTCTTAGAGGTTTTTATTGTCCAGCTTTTACAGTATCACGTGAATGTAGGGCTGCCCATCGGCTGGGCCTCCGGCCTCCAGCGAGCATACTGTGCTTTGTACGGAAAAAGCACTGCTTTTGACTGCAGCCACTGAGGAGGTTCTTGTGAATCTTCCCATCCACACTGGGGAAAAGGCCTATTCCACACCCTGGGCTTTTGGGACATCATGGTGAGTAACACAGCCCGCTGGGGTGCGGGCCAGTTACCACCCTGGAACTCCAGCCATTTCCTGAAGTGTGGCCAAAAACATGCCAAAGAACGTTCCGAAGATCGGCAAAAAAACCCACACAGCCCGAAAGCCAGGAGTTTTTCCTTGAGCCACAACAAATATTTCTATTTTTGAGGGCAGGAGCA
>NW_010100665.1:24196-24502 GCF_000699245.1 Pterocles gutturalis | reverse complement strand
GCTGGAGCTGTCCTGGGAGGGGAAGGGGGGTGCTGGGCCGGGCTGGTACCCCCGCCTGCCTTGTACGGACCATCCTGGGCTGGGGAGGGACGGAGGGAGAGGTGGTGCACTTTCCCTAGCCGGGGCAGGTTTTCCCGGCTTGCAGGACTTGCAGGATTTAAACCTCCTCACAGGCTCAGTGAGCTGGAAATTCCCTGTCGCTGCAAATGCAAGAAGTGCAGAAGCAGAGGCCAAGAAGCAGTTTTCTTCTGCCAGCGAGCAGGGCGTGGCTTGGCAATAGCTAGAAACAGCCCTAAAGAAAGTTCA
>NW_010100665.1:23810-24156 GCF_000699245.1 Pterocles gutturalis | reverse complement strand
GCTGTGGTGTTTTTTTTTTTTTTTCTTAGTAACTTGGACTCTCGGAGCCTGCTTCTTACTCTCATGCCTCTGCTCTTTGAGAGCTGCAGCAGTTTCATAGGTGATTAGAAAATGAACTGATCTGCCCTCTCCAGATTTATTGTTATTAGTATGTGCTGGTTTCCTGGACAGCAGGCTGAGAAAGCAACACAGGGTGTTTGTTCCTCTAAAGTACCAAAAATGTGAAGGAGAAACCCAGTGGTCTCCATGGTTGTGGACTGTGAGGCTGGGTATCTGACACAGGTTTTTTCTGTGGGACTGACACCTCTTTGGGACGGTCCCAGAACTTATTGCCTCACTTCCAAGT
>NW_010100665.1:0-23785 GCF_000699245.1 Pterocles gutturalis | reverse complement strand
GAGATTTTGGGGAGAAGCATGGTGAGTGTGTGTTGTGACACCCATGGGCTGGTGTTGGGTCTGGGCAGGGTGGTGGAGAACGTGTGGGACAGCCGGGGGCTGCTATGCCCCTGCACACCCCATCTCCGGTAGCTCCTATGGGGCAGACCCAGTTGCAGACATGGGGATCTCGTTTCTGTGTGACTGGAAGCAGGAAATTGCTGCAGCTGATGCTGGGCAAATTTCAATTAAAAGGTTTTTAATGACAGAGGAGGAGAGAGCAGCTGGAGGCAGGTGAGTACTGGAAGTGCTGGTTATTGCAGACACTGAACCGGTTCTGCTGCCCTCGTGTACCTGGAGTTACAGGGCCCAGCTGCTGCAGGGGACCGGATCAGTGGCTCAGTCCTTTGAGCTTCTGGCAGCGGTGCTGCTCCCCAGGGATTTCCCCCTGCTCCTCTCCCTTGGGTGATAGCCCGGGGGATGGCAGGGGGTTGGGACAGACAAGAGGGTCCAAAGTGGCCTGAGAAGCAGCAGTGAGGGTGGTGGTGGGCAGCCCTGGCTGCTGCTGGCTGGTAGCAGCCTGTTGGGCTGGAAATGCAGCATCAGAGACCTGGCTGCTAAATATAGACCGCGGATGAGATTAAAGAAGGCAGAGCCCCTGCCCACTCCTGCTTGCTCACCTCCTCTTGCTTCAAAGCCTTGAGCTTTGAAGAGGAAAACCTCTCCTTCCTCCACCTGTCTGGACTGTGCTGGAGCAGGCGGCCCCTCTTACAGTGGAGAGTTTGACCTGGAAGCAAAGGGGGACCTTTTTGGGCTTGGTGAACTCAAAGGTAGGCAGCAAGGAGGGTGCAAGGGGGCTGTGCATGCATGTGGCACTTCTGGGATGCTGGGGCAGCTCTGGGGTCCAGCTGGGGTCTGTCAGCCACACTTGTTGGAGTCTTCTCCTTGGCTGCAACTTTTTGGAAAAGAATGGAGAGTGCATATGCTGGGAGCCAGGTTTTGGGTGTTTTGGGGCTTCTCTCCCAAAAATATATATGTTGATTGCCTTCTGCTCGCATCGCTTCGTGAAAGCGTTGAGACATTTTGGCCCCAGAGACTTCTCAAAGCCCTGGGACCTGTCAGAGGGGAAACTGAGGCACAGGGTAGTTGTGCGTCCTGAGCAGCTGCAAAGCCCAGATAGTGCCCAAGTACCATGTCCTGCTCCTGCTGTTGGCTGCCCCCAGGAGCAGTGAGAGCTGGGGACTGTGTCACTCCTTGGTGCTGGTCCCCTCCTGGGAAAGAGCTGAGCCAGCACTGGCCTCAGGGAGCTGATGTGTGCTTTTCCTTCCCCTCTGGGAGGATGGTTCAGCATCTGCCAGCTCTCTTTGCGGCAAAGTCTATCTTGTTGGGTCACTTGAGGAGATAGGTGCTGGATCAGGTGGGGAATGGGGTATGGCCCTGGGGGACACTACAGCAAAAGTGTGTGCACAGAGTTTAGTGCTCAGTTTTTCCTGTGATAACATGGAATCTTACCACCAAAATGCATATTTTTCTTTTAGAAAACCTCATTTTCCTCAAAATGTGCTTCCAGCCCTCTGAGAAACTTTACTTCTGGTTGGAAAATAATTTTTTTTTTCCACTAGATTTTAGGGTATACTGAACTGCTCTTTTTGCACAGGTGTGCTGGACTGTTGCCCTTTCCTTGCTGTCAATTGAGACAGTAGGTGCTAAGCTCATGGTTTGCTCCCAGGACACGTAGGAGTTTTCTCCTTTCTCACCCTGCCAGGCAGGAGTTCCCATCTGCAGTGGCCCTGTGCCCTTTCCCCCACCAGCTGGGCTTCATGGGACACCCTGTTCTCTGGGACAATTCTGATAGTGTCTGTCTTATGGGTTGTTTCTTCCTGTATTTTAGCTGTCTTACAGCACGTGTGTTGTCCCTGTGCAGTTTCGAATAGCTGCTTGCTACCGCTTTCACTCTGCTTTCTTTTCCTCTGCGTGAAACACCAGGGTGTTCAAGCAATTTGAGGAAATCAAAAAAGATGTGGCCGTTTTGGGGACTGGACCCGAACCGAGTTCGCTGTGATCTGCTCTTCACAGAAGCCATCAATCAAAGGATGCAGGTTCCCAACAGGCTGAAGGTAGCAGATAGCTTCAGCCCTGTGGACGAGGAGCCAGTATCAGAGGATGTCCCTCCTTCCTTTCGGATGCACATCCCTGATAGGATTTCTCTTGCAGGTAATGTCCTGGATTGTCTTTTTGGGTGGCTGAAGGTTGGTGGGCTCTACAGCATCATAGCAGTAGGATCCCTTTGTGAAGTCCCCAGTGGTTTACTTTGTAGGAGGAGAGGACAGGAGTAGTCAGCTGTCAGCTTTTCTTTGGAAGGTAGGACAGGATGGTGGAGAGATGCTTGGGGAAAGGTGGGTAAAGATGACCAGTAGAAGGCAGGAGGAACATATCTCTTACAGATCCCTCTTGGCCTTTGGTAGGCTCCCTGCTTTGGGATGCAAAGACACATGGCCCTGTCTCATTGAAAAACAGCTCCCAAACCACACTTTTCCTGGAGCAGTGTGTGCGGTTGCTTTCCCATCCATGCCTCTCCAGGCTGTCCTGCTGCTCACCCCTGTGGGACTTGGTTTTTGATGTACATCTGGTAACACTAGACACAGGGTTGGCTCTTCTACGTGGGTGGATCTCTCTTCTCTCCTGTCCTGAGGGCATTCATGTTGGTTTAATTCTTCCCTCTGTCCTCTCTGTAGAAATATCAGATGCTAGTTTGAGGCCCATCCTGAACCAGCAAAGGAAGGTCCCCTCTGTCATGGTACACACATCTCCAGACAATGCTGCGCAGCCCACCCGCCTCAGCGAGCTCCCTTTTCTGCACGTAGCCAGCAGATCAAGCTCCCAGAAACGCAAGCGATCGGTACTGTATTGAGAGCGGAGGGGGTTGCCTGTGGTGGGAAGGGGAAGCAATCGCAGTGTTTGGTTTCTCCAGAGGTCTGTTATCAGTCAAAGCCAGAAGTCTTCTTCCAGAGTCCTACCTCCTCCTAGGAGTGCTAGGAGTGAGGGTGTGGGATCTCTTTCTGTCCCATAACCAGTACACACCTCTGTGCTGGGACATGGATTCAGGGAGATCTCCTACTGCATTTTGTGAGCAGGAGATAGGCTGAGGTAGGTGTGGTCCCTCCACAACCTCCTCCTGCTACTTTTGAAATCCCTTTTCAACCACTGTTTCTCTTGGATGAAGTAGGAGACTGAGTTGTTTCACCATTGCAGCATAAAGGGTTCTGTGTCAGAGCTGAAAGCAGATTTTAACCTTGTGTGAAACTAATGCAAAGAGAGGTCCCTGAGATGGGCAGGCAAAGGCTTGGTTTAGCTGCCTTCTCAAGTGCTTTCACCTCCGTGAGATTCAAGAGCTGTTCCTGGATTCGCTGGGTTCAGGATTTTTGATCTGAATGGAAACCAGATCAGCAGGCTCCTTGCTGGTGGCCCTCGTCCTGCTCCAAGCATGTCTCCCCACCCGCTCCAGCATTAGCTCACCAGGTTTGGGGCTCATGTAACACTCCCACCACTGAAGGTGGGCTTGCCCTGTGCAGGGTCTCTGTGCTAACACGGTTGTGTTTGATGCCAACAGGGCCATCACAGCAGCAGGTCGCGGCGGGAGAGGACTCCAAATGACTGTGCCCAGCTGGCCTTGCACAGCCTGGACCAGCACCAGCACCATGAGCGGTGAGCATGACCCCAGAGCCCTCTGGGGCGGGTGGGGATCAGCAGCTCCTGTCATCTGTGCTGCTTTGATGCTCTCTGGTGTCAATGTCCTGAGGTATCCAGACTGGGGCAAGGCAGTGTATGGCAAGTCCTCCTCTTGCACAAGAGGAGCATGGCTTCTGGCATCAGAGAGTTTTGTGCCAGGCAGCGTTGTAAGCAGCTGTGTTGGTCCCCAGAGCTCTCTGCCGAGGTGCCTGTGGGAGAGCACATCCCCTCTTGCAGCAGGCTGCGAGTGCTCTTGGTCCTTGCCTGGCCATTGGGCCAAGAGGACCTTGCTGCCTGTTCTGGCTTGTTCCAGTCTCTCTGGCTCTGCCCATCTTCCTCTCGGTGCTTTGCAGTGTGCTCTCCTGCTCCAGCACCGGCATGGCAGAGTGCTGATGGGCAGGTGACCACTGTCAAATGAGGCACCAGGGCTTCACTGGGTTTCTGCAAGGGTTGTTGAAACTTGTGGTGCCTTGCAGACAGGGTATGCTAAGAGTGCACTTGGTTTTCATCTCCTTGAGTGTAGCTTGTGAGTAGCATGGTAATAGTGATCCTCTGCTCATAGCCTTGGGCTCTGGAGTCTCTCCAGTGGAGAAATATTCTCTAACTTAATCCAGAGCAGAGCCACCTGTCCCTCTAGAAGTCCAAGGTTGTCCTGGATGCCAGGAGAGCTGCCTTCTGCAACCCCAGTGAGAGCAGCTGGTGGAGGTCTGGTTATCACACAGCCATAGTTGGCTTTGGAGGAGTCGGGTGACTGCCTCTGAGCCTGGGGGCTGCTGGAAGGGGTTCTCCCTCCTGCTGACATGGGGTTTCTGAGTATGGCAAGCTGATGGCATTGCCATACTTGGAGCTGCTGAAGGGATGAAGGGCACTGACAAATGCCAGGCTGTGCCCGTGCTGTACGAGGTTGGGAAGTAACAGACATGATTCTGTGTGCACCGCAGGCCAGATGCATGCTCCTTGCCCATGCACAGTGCCCCACTCCCCCTCCTCACGGAGACAGGCAGGATCTACTCCATGCAGAACGTCTTCCAGACCATGTACCTCCTGGGCCAGGTGCTATTCCATCGTGTCCGGGACTCTCTGCAAGATCCAGTGCCATCCAGGTGACTTTGGTTTGTCTTGAGCCACCTCTCTGTCACTCTGCAAAGACTGGTCTTTGCTGCGCTAAGGCATGAGCCAGGCACGAGCTCTGTAAACTGCAGGCTGCACAGCACAGGAGCAGGATGGTCCTGCACGGCTGCCCCAGGCTCTCCTCCTCTCCTGTCTTGTCCGGCAGCTCTGGGTGCCTGGTGCAGCCAGCCCGGGCGCACCCTGCTAACCCAGCCCAGCTTGGGTCTCCTGCTTAGCTTAACACTGGTCCCCTGGGCACCCTGAGCGATCAAATGCCACCTGTGACATTGCTGGGATTTCAGCTACTCTTCACTGCTGAGCAAGTGCTAATTTTTTTGCATGCCTTGATAGCTTGATGGAGAGAAATGTGTGAAGGGAATAAAAATCCAGAACAGGCAGCCTGACCCAGGTCCTGTGCCCAAGCCACCCTCTCCTGCAGGCTCCCAGTACCCTTGTTTGTATCTCGGTCACTCTTAATTAACCTTTTCCACAAAGTGGGTTACCCATCCCATAGCTGATGCCTCTGGCCAGGGTGCGGTGTGTCTGCATGCTCACTGGGGCAGGTCTGCAGTGACCTCAATCTCTCCAGATGTGCTGGAGCAGCTGTCTCCACCACACTCTTACCTGTGCAAATGCAGTAAATTTAACATGTTCAAAGACATCACTGCAACCTTAAGGTGTCCCCACTGCTCTAAGGCTGCTGAGCACCCAGAGGAATGTCTGAATACTTCTAATTCTCCTTGAGCAAAGCCTTCAGGCAGAAAGGAAGCAGAGTGAGCATCCATCATCGGTGCCATCAGTGGCACATCCTGCCTTCCCTCCCCAGCCGGGAGGTGCAGGCAGCAGAGCTGGCTTCTGCCTGCAGATTGTGCAAAGTGATGTCCCTGCTTTTAACCGCAGTAGGCTGACTGTCTTCAAATGTCACTTTTTTTTTTTTTTTAACAAAGTGTGGGCATGCCAACAGATCTGGTTAGTGGCTACGTAAGACATTCTCCGTCCTCCCATCAGCAGCAGAGGTGGTTTAGGCCACGGTACCATGAGAGGTGGTTGCTTGCAGAGCTGCTGTAATGCAGTGGGGTGAGTCTTGGGCATCTCCCCAGGTCTTGATCTCCCTTTGAAGCCAGTCACCTTGAAACACCTCTTCTTGGTACCTTGCATTACTTCAGATGCATATGGTATCTCTTCAGTAAAACAACTTTGTACCCCTATGCAACAATACAAATAAATAAAAATGACTGACCGGACTTGTTTTCCTGAAAAGACTGGTGTTGGACAAGGACTGGAATATTCGGCTGACAGTGACCTCTTGAAGGGTATGAGTCATCAGAAGGTAATTTCCAGTCTCTAAATGGTGTTCATTTGTATCCAACTGGGATTTTTCAGTCAAAAGTTGCAGGATGTGTCCCTTTTTAATGGCTCTGTGCTGGAGGAAATTGTGTTTTCTTTCTCTTTCTTTCATTTTACACCACAGCTACACTACGTGGAGGCATTATCTCACAAATGTATTTTCAGACAGATTCACTGAATCTCCAGGTGCTGTTCTGCCTTGTCTTCAGCAAAATCAACATCATATTGCAAACAGGAATAAATACCCTCCCCTCTCCAAGGTCTCTGAAGGAGCAGTGTTAGACACTCATTAACCCTTACAGCATCAGTGAGTACCCATGTGAGTTATTGGTATGCACAGGGGAGTTTTGATTATAGACCTGAGGTAGGGCTAGCCTATGATGATAGGAACAACAGACCGAATATGGCAGTTTTGTTTTTTCTCACTGTAGATCTACGTTATTTTGTGGCTCAGTGCTATGGACCCTGCAGCAAGGCTGTGTCTCCAGGGGCTGCCCTGGAGATCTGTGGTCTGTGTCGGCTCTGCCAGTGCAGCAGCTGATCACAGTAGTGGCCCCTTTGTTTCCAGGGATGGAAGAAGGTGGTGCATGCTTGGGTTGCTTGTTTATGTTTCAAGTTGCAGGTAAAATTTGCTACAAGAGCAAAAAGTGCTACTTTTTTTTTTTTGTCAGGGGGCCAGGGAAAGTGAGCTTGTGGTACCTGGAGGTATTGGAGAGGACCAATCCTTGTCTCAGCAAACACAGGACCCTTTTCTGCTGGCTGCTGCATTTGCTCAGCTAGTTGTCCCCAGCTGATGGCTGCTTCCTACCAGTAGGATCCTCACCTGCTGATATAAATGAGATCATCCCTCCATTTCAGCATTGGCCCTGTGATACATATTTATGTGACTGGCTCTAACGATGATTTATCCAACCCTCAATGAATTCCTCTGACTGTAGAGAATGGATGCTTGGTAAATACCATGTTTGCCCTCGGTTGGACCTCTAAAGAAATACAAGTATGTGTTTTCCCTGTTGTCTGTGGTGGCAGGTGCTGTATGTTTTGTTGTGACCACTATGGGGTGCATGGTGGAGGGATATAAATATGCATGATGGGGGTTAAGAAGGGTTGAGTAGATGCTGTGCAAGGGCTGTTTCCTCTCCTCTGATGCTGCATCCAGACAGCATGTCCTGGGTGTGCACACGCTACGTGCACAGCTTGGCTTCCTGTGCTTGGGAAGGCAGTTGCACCCCTTGAGCAGTGTTCTCTGCATCTCTGTTTTTCTTCCCCAGGTCCCAGGAGGTCGGCCCTGCCCCAGAGAGTGCCTTGGAGGAGGTTGGGGTGGCTGAGATGGCAGCAGTCAGAAAGCAGGTGAGATGGGGTGAAAGACTGCAGATGTTTGCCGGGAAAGCCCTAGGAGGGTGGATGAGGAGCCTCCAGGGGTCTGTTGCTCAGTCCTGATGGGCTGGCATTGCCAAGCTTGTCCTGGATGATGCTGCTAATGGAGAAGCAGGGGAGGACGTACATGTGTGTTGACCCATCAAGCTCCTACCCTGAGAGGCTGTAGAGCTACAGGAGACAGCCAGACCCCTCCATCTGCTGTCAGTAAAGGGCTCGGGTGCTCTTCTGATGGGCAGGGCCTTTTCCTGAAGCATCTGCTCAGGAGCTGAAGTACTGCTGCTAATTCTCCCACACAAAGCTAGCTGCTGCTCTAGAAAAGGAGGACCTGAAGGAGATGGCAGCTCCCATCCCTCCATCCCTCGCTGTCCCACACCTCTGGGGTGTGGCCGGTGTCCTGTACTTTGCTGCAGGACTGACAGTGGCCCCGCTGCTTGCCTTGCAGTTGACGAGGATCTCCGGGAGGCTCCGCGTGCTGGAGGAGCAGTGCAACGCCTGGCGGCAGAAGGAGGCCCTAGTCTACTCCGTGCTGATCTCCGCATGCCTCCTCAACACGTGGCTCTGGCTGAGGAGATGATTTCCCATGCCTCGGCCTCCCTAGCCCAACCCTGGCAGAGTGGGTGAGGGCAGGGAGAGGATCCTTGCTTGCATACTTGCAACCAGTAAAACTACATGTTTCTTCTTAACTTGACCTGCTTTTTCCACTGTGTGCCCTTGAGGATCTGTGTCCTTTAGGCCCCGATTACAGTGAAGGTGCTGTCCCTCTCCCATGCTCCAGCATTGGAGGTGGGTGAGGGAAATGATGAAGCTGGGCCTCCTGCCACAGCAGCTGGAGATGGTGTCAGGGAGAGGTGGGGTACAAGGACTATGGCTCAGCAGACATAGTCCCAGGGCTAGGCTGTGGCTGCAAATGCTCTGTGTACACTAGCATCCACCTTGTAAGTCTGACGGGGTCAGTGCTTGTGTGGGTAGCTGCTGTGAAGAGCCCAGGTCTCGTAAGAAATTGGTGGCTGATACAGGAGGTGTCTGTCCTGCACAAAGCAATGGGAGACCCTCTGGTCCTTGGGCTGTCTGCCAGAGGAGATGCAAAGCAAAGACATTGGATGTTTGTGGACATGGGGTCCTGTTACAGCCTTAGACTGTAGTGGGCCCAGTCCCCTGACCACATCCCAGCTTGGACAACTCAGTTCTGACCCCGTAAAAGCCCTCAGCCAACTGCTGCGGTCTGCTCCTCATCTTCCACCCCAAAAGCTTGTCTAGAGAGGTTGGGTGTTTTTAAATTGCTGGTGGGTTTTCTTTTCTTCATTGCACAAATGCTGTTTGTGGAGGTAGTACTGCCAGTTCTCCTGTGCCAGAATCCTCTAGGAAGTGCAGCCTGAGGAGCTGGGAGCTCGCATCCCTGTAGCTGCTGCTGTGCCACTATCTCCTCGGCTCCCATCCTGCTCGAGGCAGTTCAGCAGCGGGTTCGCAAATGTTCAGATCTAAAGTGATTGTAAGAGCACTGCTGAGGTCTGGGTTTATCCAGGAGCTTGGCTCTGTCCCAGAGAGATTTACATGGGAAACCTCCCTGTCATGACTCTCTGGATTATAAGACCTCGTACCAACAGTGACAGCACTAGACAGGTCATGGAAAATTGCCCATTTGGGCAGCAGTAGATATCTGTTAGATATTGTCAGTGCCAGAGGGCTGCTGCCAAGCTCTAACTTCAGTGATGGTGCAAGAACACAGGTGAGGGCAATTCTTGGCCCAGATGCTCTTTAGCTAAAACCAAGCCCAGTTCAACAGCTTTGCTGTCTTTCCTTCTGTGGAGTTTAGTAATGCTTGGATCTGAGGTGACTTTGAGATGCTCTTGGTTGTTCATCCAGTACATCTGCTGGAGTTGTGCCTGCAGACTCTGGGGGTAGGTTTTGGCATGGCTTAACAGGACCTTTCTTTTCCACCTATAAGTAATTGTAGCTGGATCTGCAGGTCATCCAGATGTCCCAATAGCTTATTCACCGACATGGATGCTTGGGTGTTTCCTGCCTGCAACTGCATCAGGCATCCCCAACTGTAAATCTGGCAGCTGGACCTGACTAATAAATAACTGTCCCACAAGTAATTGCAGGTCTGAACCTGTGTCTGATAGCTGAGCTGAGGAGACCACTGAGATTTATTGCAGATGAGAGCCAGGACGGTGTGGTGGATGCGGCGTGGTGTGACAGGATGTGTGTAAGGGATGGGAGCGCTGGTACAGGGGTGATTCCTGTGGCTTGTGGCTCAGGGATGTGGTCAGGGTTACCAGGGGACCTTACACAATGGGTCCGTGTAACGGGGCTGCTGCTATGTGACTCATACCAGGAAAGAAGGTAAATCATTTGACTGGTTTTGCTGAGGGGTGCAAATGTGTTTTGGAGGAAGCTTGTGTTGTTTATTTTTAAGCTGTATTTTAGGGTGGGAAGGGCTGACCCTTTGGGGGACGTACCACCTTCAAAGTGTGAATTGAAGATGTCTGGAGGAGAGGTGATCAAACTGTATGTGTTCTCAAAGGCTAATTATTGGCAGGTTGCAGGGGATAAAATATTACTTTTACTTAAGTCATAAATCCTGGTGTAAATCTGGAAACACTGACCCATAAAATGCATATTTTAATAAACTCAGTGTGTGCTGGATGTGTTTTTTTTACCAACTGTGGAGTCTGATCCTGGTATCCCAGTGGATGGGAACAGGTCAGGTTTATTCTCTTGGCATCAGGACTCTGACCTGGTGCTGGATGTCTCAGCCACGCATACTTATTTCATTGGATGCTGGATTTCTGACCTCTCTAAAGCCACAGGCTGTTTGTCCCACTGGTGTAAAGCATGAAGGCTGGCTGCCCTGGCTGGGGGGATCTGAAGGAGGAGAGTTTCTGGTTAATGCTATCCCTGTTGGGTGTGATGCTTTTATTTATTTCCTTTCACCTTCCCTGCCTCCTCCTCCTGGCTCTTCTTTGTCCCAGGGCAGCACATGTGGCAGGGCTGGGTGTCCCCTAGGGTTGCTGCCACAACCACGTGCACAGAAGATCAAGTCTTGTGCTATAGGGTGCTTGGGGGAGTGGCTCCTGTGGTTCCCGTGTTGCTTTTGAAGGCAGCTGCAGGCAGGGAGCAAAAGGAGAGGTGGAAGGGGGACACATGCTGTTGTCAGTGTTCCTGGTCTGTGAGCTGTCCCCAGTGCCTGGGTCTGTGGCATGGGGACAAGAGCAGGGTGACACATCCCTTGCTGCCAGCATCCCCAGCCAAAGTTGCAGAAGTTCCCCATTTCTTCTTTTGAACTCCCTGCTGTGTCCAGGTTTTCAGTGAGATCAGAACAAGTGGAATTCAGGGCTTTAAAGAAAAAAAAAAAAAAGGTAAACCTTTGATAGTGAAGGGACTCTGGGTGCTGGTGCTTTCAGATCAGCCCCGCATGTGTCAGGGACAGATCCACCCTCAGCCACTGCAAGTGGCTGGGTGCTAGAGGAAGGGCATAAAAATTAACCTCTTCCTTATTGCTTTGGGGATATTTTTTTTTTTTTTTTGCTAACTGGTTATTAGAATGGCTTTGTGAACAAGATATGAGGGCAGAAGCTGGTGAAAGATGCATTTCATCATCACCTTCAAACTCTGCAGCTCTCTTTGCTCAGAGTCCAGAGCAGCACATTTGACCTCCTGCTCCTTGAGCACAAGAAGAAGTAACTGTATGGGAAGGCGTTAAAATGTGGCTACTTCTGCAAATTTTCCATTGTAGCAGTAGCTGTGGCACATCCTGTGAAGCAGGGAAATAGTCCCTAGCTGTGTTTTTCCTCAGGTCAGAGGGCTAGGAGGGGAGCAGCTGAGCGTCTGTTGGCTGTGCCTTTCCTGGGGTGGGCAGTGACCTTTCCCCATGGTTTGCTGAGGTCTCAGGAGCTCCTGGACCCAGAGCTGCTCGGAGTGGCTGTGATCTCCAGCCAGGCTCTGCCCTGGGAGATGTCTGGGGTGCCACAGAGGAGGTGGCGGGGGAGAAGGGGACGCATGGATAGGGAAATGGAGCATCCCTGAGCAGCATATTTGTCTCCTCCCCCTTAATCCCCCAGAAACAAAGCTGGCTGCTATTAACTCCTCTGAAGTGCACCTTGCTGCTCAGGGCATCAAGGATGCTCAGGGGATGGGCGTGGTGTAGTGATGAGGCACATACACATGTATGTGCATCCTCCCCGTGCACCGCAGAGGCCCCTCTGCTCCTGCCAGGTCCTGCCCAGGCACCTCACCTGCTCCTCTGCTTGGGCAGGAGCGCAGACAGCTCCACTCGTGCTGGCTTTGCCTTGCAGCTCAGCACGTATATTAAAAGCACGAGTGCTCCGGAGGCAGCGCTGGAGGCTCCCAGGGGAGGGATGTTTGCCAGCCACCCCGGCTAGCCTGTGTTAGGCAACAGACAAGTGCCTTCGGGGGACACCAGGCTCGTAAGTGGGCAGCAGTGGTTCTTGGCAGCAGCTTCGCTGCCCTGGGGAGGTGGCTTGCCTGGGTGTGAGTGACTGTCCCTGTGCAGCATGGGTATACTCTTTGTGCATGTTGGTAGAGGTGTACGAGGCATTGCCTTCCCCTAAGCAGAGCCTTGGCGGTGGGCTGCATTGTGTGAGAGCATGAACCCTAACCCTAACCCTCCAGGAGCGGTGGGCTGCATTGTGTGAGAGCATGAGTGTGTTGTCTCCAGGAACCTGCCTCACCAGTGCATTGCGGGTATGGAGGGCATACTGTGCCACAGGGCGAGCAGGCAGGGCAGCCAGGGTGGGAATATGGGGTCTGGGTAGGGCTGGGCTATGCCTGTGTGCCTTTGTGCCCGTGCATGTGCAAGTCAGTGTTTCTGTGAGGTACTTTTGCATGGTCCGGTCTATACCAGGGTGCAGTGGGTCTAGTCTTGTGCTCAGCCTTGGTGCCTTTGCCTCCGGGGTGGTGCTGAGGTGTGGGGGACTGTGTTTGGCCACTGCATGTGCAGGAAATATGAGGCAGAACCAGGCAGGTTTAGCCTGGTCTCTCTTTTCAGGGGGCAATAAGTTTAGGATGGGCTGTGCCTTTCCCAGGGACCTTTCCTTTCTTTCCTGCAGTTGCTTCAGCTTTCGAAGACGTGGGCTTCTGCCCAAGGAGGTGTTGGGCTGTGGGTGCTGAGAGCACTGCAGGACAGTGAAGACTGCCTGTGATGCTGGGACCAGGCAAGCCCCATGAGCATCTCACTCTTTAGATAAACTCTGGTGAAACCGCAGACTTAACAGCTCCACGGCAGCCTCCATATATAAATGTTGGGTTTTCTCTGCTGCTCTCTGAAAGCAGATGGTAGCTCCTGCCAGCAGGAACCTTAGCAAGGTTCTTTTTAAACAGCAAACCTTAATTTCCAATGCAGGGGAGATTTCTTTGGTGATGAGAGATGGGGCTTGCTGGGCAGGTTGCAGAGCAGTGGGGATGGAGGGCGGTTGCTTGGGTGCAAACACCCTTGTACACACAAAATGAACCCTGTGCTGCTGCATGACAGCATCTCCCTGCCGGGGCTGGCATTTTGCTAACATCCCTCATGAGTCTGTTTTCTTGTCCTTGGGCAGGCAGCGGTGCTGAGAGCTGTGGGCTCGTTGTTATGCCACGGCTCACTGGGGATGCTGTTGCCCCGGCAATGGCTGAGGAGCCTGAACGACAAGGAGAGCATCTTTCATGGGCCATGGGTCCATGAAAAGATCATGTGGGATCTCTTGGGGAGGGCAAAGTGCTCTGCAGGACTTTTATTGTAGCATCAGCGATGGCTGATGGTGGAAAACATGGGGTGGGCACATCCTGTGGGGTTTGACCCTCGCTCTTCCCATGCTGTGCTGTATCTCTGTGTTCAAGCGACGTGGTGTGTCCTGCATGGCTCTTCTTGTAGCTGTTTTCTGCTCTTTGCAGGTCTCTGGGGCAGGGTGCGTGCCCGTGGTCTCACATGGAGGATGATGGCCAAGAGTAATGGTCTGCAGAGCTCATCAGCCAACCACCACCCCTGCCCACACACCCAAGCCCAAGTGGAGGGTGACACGGAGGGGACGGGGCTCAGCACCAGGAGGTCAGGCTGGTCCCTGGTTTGGTTGAGGGAGGCAGCGGTGGGGCAGAGGAGGGGAGGGCCAGTTTGGTGCCTCTACCGAGACCTGGTGTGGGCAAGGCTGCAATGCCAAACTCCAGCTGCTTGCTTCCTCCAGTTCATCTGGCTGTTGGCAGGTGCCATGATGGCACTGTGTGGCTGTGACTTCCCTTTTCCCCCACTGCAGGACCTGCTCAACCCACGATGACACGTCCTCAGAGCTGCAGAGAGGGGCTCCCCCGGATGGGGGGGAGCAGCCGGCTGCCTCTGCTTTCCAAGGCAGGCGAGCCTTGGCCAGGTACCTGTGTGTGTCGCCAACCCGGGGTGAGCCTGAGCAGGATCCCCTCCTGCTCTGTGGCATTGAAGGGTTGTGGGGACCAGCGTCTGTGCATGCTGCTCTGCATGCCACAGTGCCCAGGGAATGGGCTGCTGGAGGGGACGGCTCCATCACCTCTGGGGCCCTGTGAAGGCTCAGGGGCTTCTTTTCCTTGCAGGCAGCCTCACTCTGCCCCAGTCACCCACAAATTCCTCATTCCCTGTGGGAATGGCAGCAGGATTGGGGAAGGAGCCATGGGCAGTCTTGCTCCTGTTTCTTGGACCCAAACCATCACTACAAGGAGGGAACAAGGAAACGTTTGGGCTTTAGAGGGAGCTCTCAGAGTTTTTTCGCAGCTGCAGCCCCCCGGCTTACTCTCAAGCTTTTGCTTTCTCCTTGCTCTGCAGACGCCTCCTGACTCTGCCTCTCTCCCCTGTCCAGGATAGCCCGGCTGGTGCTGGTGCTGAGGGACTGGGCCAGCAAGAGCTTGCACGAGGAGCAGCAAAGGCCAGACCCCTTCCTTGAACGCTTCCAGGGCCCCGAGCTCCAGACAGTGGCTGCAGGCACTGGCAACGATCTAGAGGACGAGGAGACCGAGGATGAAAACAAAAAGTAGGGTCCCTTTCCTGCGGCCCCAGCTGTCCCTGGCTGGAGATCAGCCGTGCGCGGTGCTCAGGGGCTCCCAGCAGTGATGGCTAATGGAGGTGGGTGGGGATGGGAAAGGGGAAGGTAGGACGCAGTGGTGGGAAGGGTCCTCCCTGCCCTCTCTAGTCCTGGTCCTGGCAGCCAGCCTGGCTTTGCTGGGCTGTTGTGCAGGCACACAGCACCTGCTTGTCTGTCCCTGTGGAAACGACCCGGCCTGTCCCTCACCCATGAGGTCTCCTCTCCCCAGTCCATGCCCTGGTAGGAAACACACATTGCGTGGCTCATGACAGCTAGCAGACCTCCCCATTTTCAGAGCAGTTCAACACTAGGGTTGGCATTTGCAGACAGCCCTGGGTCTGTAAAGAGATGCCCCTTCAGCTTGTGTGTATGAGGAGCTGGGGACAAGCCAAGGGATGCAGGGTCTCCACCCAGAAGACCACAGCAAATACAAATGCATGGGATTTGCCAGTCTCATTCATCATCTGCAGGATGAAGGGAGTGTGTTTGCTGCCCATGCCCCCCTCCCCACCAAGAGCAGACACTGTGACGGCAGCTTTCTGAAAAGGCTCTTTCAAATCCAGCCCTTTCATCTCCTCAGCTCACACTCCTGGTGAAAAGCAATAACCTGTCTTTTCTTCTGCTGGTTAATTAAAGGGCAAAGCTCAGGGACTACTCTGGACCCTACTATTATACATGGTAATTAAAACACCAAAAAATGATTGTTTTCTGTAGGAGAAAAATATCTGAGACTTGTATCTGGGTCTTTACTAGTCATGGAAAAAATGTTCTGCCCTGCAAGGTTAAGGGGAGCTTGTTAATTATCAGAGGGAGCTGAAGCGTGCCATGAAAGGACTGCTCAGTGCCAGTGGGCTCCTCGGGAGATGGTGGTAACTTCTGCTGTTTTCTAGGTCCTCAGCTCCACAGATAAGAAGAGCCTCAAGTCTGCTGTTCACACCCATGGGAGCCTTCATGGTTGCAGGCTTGAGTGCAAAGCCTTTGGGAAGTGGCAGATGATTATTCCCCCTTCCTAGGTTAACCCAGAGCCCTGGCTTTCCAGCCCTAGCCCTGCTATCGGCGTAATGTCAGTGACTCTGGCCACCTGCTGTGGGCAGCGCTGGTGATTTAAATCTGAAACTACCAACATAATTAACACTGTTATTGAGGTTATTAGTGCTTGTGGGTGTTACAACAGTAACGGCTGGCTGCAGGTGAGTCAGTGCTTCCCAGTGTCGGTGCTGTATGTCCCAGGGAGCAGAGTCTCTTTCTCAAAAAACATTTAAGTTGCACTTTCTTAGCAAAAGATAAGCACTTTTAATGGGAAGGTTGGACCACCTGCTTGTCTATGTGTGAAGCTCCGCTGCTGGCTTTGTGCCAAGTGCTGGTCCTCACGCTCCAGGCACCATGGGTGCCGCTGCCTGTGCTGGTGGGGAAGGAGACTTCAAGGCAGAGGTTTTGCTTTTGAAGCTGTCAGAAGCAGTGGGGTGGGCATGGGGAATCTGTTGGCAAGTGGGTTGTTTTTTCCTATCACTGGAGAGTGTTTTGCATGTTCAAAAGCTAGAAGGGAAGGAAGGAAGGAGGGGGAGAGGGAGTTTTGCCCTACTGGGCTGCAGCTGCTAAGCCTATCAGCCCACCCGCAGAGTTTCTCGTCCCCAGCTTCTCCACTGGCAACTGGAGCACACACATCTTATCTCAGAGTCCCAAGATGAGCAGGATCAAATGCTTGGGATCAGTTCAAAGGCTGGGCCCAGGACTGAGCAGACTGCAGGCAGACAGCTGCGAGCAGCACAGTGATGGCAGCCTTGCAATGCCAGCTGCCCCCCTAGTCACTGCTCTGGGGCTTGGGCATCTCCTCCTGGTGCTCCTACTGATCTCCAGTGCACTTTCCTTCCTGCTCTAATTAATGTTCTCTTAAGATCTGTCTGGCACCAATCCATACCTCATCTGGGAGGGTCAATGTAATGAGAATTTTTCCTCTTCCATACATCCATTTCTGGCTCTGCCACTGGGGTGCTGTGTGCAGGTAGACCACCTGCTTTGCCTTACTGTCCTACAGTTTCCTCTTCTGGTACATTACTGAGCCCAGTTTTGGGGATAAGGGAGCTCAGCACTGCTGGGACTGGTTTTAGTTTACAGATGGGAACTCAAACTGCAGCTGTGTTTTAGCCAGTCTAGTGCAAGGGATTAAGGATGTGGCTTGGGTGGTTCCTTCCAACCCTATTTTCTATGTTTAGCCCATTATTAATAATTGCCAGCTCTGGTTTCTCTCTACTTCCAGGAAGAAACGGCAGATCTTTGTGGTGGACCCTGCAGGGGACTGGTATTACCATTGGCTGGCTGTCATTGCTGTTCCTGTCCTCTATAATTGGTGCTTGCTCGTAGCCAGGTGAGCTGGGAGGTTGTAGGGTCCCTGTCTCCTCTAATCCTCCTGTTCACCTGGTTGTCATGGCTCAGCCAGGATCAGCTGACTGACCCTGGTGGTGCTGGGGCTTGTGAAAACCTAAAGGAGAAAGACCCCTGCTATCACTGTGACTTCTGCAATGCAAAGGCAGAGCATCCATCCTCTGGCCCTGGTTGGAAAGGACCCTGTTTTCGATGTAAAGCTGCAACGTACACTTGGAAGGTGGTTTCAGGGCATTGCTTTACCTAGGTCAAGGGAGGACAGATTTTTCAAAGAAGGGGGTTTTAATTTCTTGGAGAAGAGGGGCAAGTGGCCAAGATCTATTGCAGAGTTAGGAGCCTCAGAATCAGCCTATATACAGCTGTAACAGCTGGAAATGATAATGGAAATTTGTTGGTCTTGCCACCCTATTTTATGACCTTCCTCCAGGGCTTGCTTCAGTGACCTGCAAAAGACCTATATTGTCTTCTGGCTGGTGTTAGACTACATCTCAGACTCTATCTACATTGGGGACATAGTGATCCGCCTGCGCACAGGTAAGCAGAAAGTGAGTGCTTTGCTTTAATCCCCTAAAAGTGGAAATGAGCTGCAAGGGAGAGGCCTAATCATAGAATCATATAAGGGTTTGGATTGGAAGGGACCTCAAAGATAATCTAGTTCCAATGGCCCTGCCATGGGCAGGAATACCTTCCACTAGATCAGGTTGCTCAAAGTATTCATCCCTTGAACACTTCCAGGGATGGGGCATCCACAGCTTCTCTGGGCAACCTGGGCCAGTGTCTCACCACCCTCAGAGTAAAAAATTTCTTCCTCATATCTAATTTAAATCAACTCTTTGAGTTTAAAGCCATTACACCTCGCCCTATCACTACATGCCCTTGTAAAAAGTCCCTCTGCAGCTTTTTTGTGAGCCCCCTTCAGATATGAGAAGGCTGCTATAAGGTCTCTCTGGAGCCTTCTTGTCTCCAAGCTGAACAAACCCAACTCTCTCAGCATGTCTTCACTTGGAAGTGCTCCAGCCCTCTGGCTGTCTTTGTGGCCCTCCTCTGGACCTGCTCCAACAGGTCTGTGTCCTTCTTATGTTGAGGGCCCCAGAGCTGGATGCAGTACTGCAGGTGGGGTCGCATAAGAGCAGAGGAGAGGGGGGGGGATCACCTTCGACTTGCCGGGAACACTTCTTTCGATACAGCCCCAGCTTTCTGGGCTGCAATTCCACATTGCTGGGTTGTGTTGAGCTTCTCATCAACCAACAACACCAAGTCCTTCTCCTCAGGACTGCTCTTAATCCATTCTCCACCCAGCCTGTATTTGTGCTTGGGATTGCCCCAACCCACATGCAGGACCTTGCACTTGGCCTTGTTGAATTTCATGAGATTTGCTTGGGCCCACCCCTCAAGCCTGTCAAGGTCCCTCTGGATGTCATCCCTTCCCTCCAGCGTGTTGACTGCACCACACAGTTGGTGTCGTTGGCAAACTTGCTGAGGGTGCACTCAATCCCACTGTCCATGTCACCGACAAAGATGTTAAACAGTGCTGGTCCCAATGCTGACCCTGCTGGAATGTCACATCACTGGTCTTCATTTGCACATTGAGCCGCTGGCCGCAACTCTTCGAATGCAGCCATCCAGTCAGTTCCTTATCCACCGAGTGGTCCATCCATCAGATCCATGTCTCTCCAATTTAGAGACAATGATGTCATGCTGGACAGTGTCAAATGCTTTGCACAAGTCCGGGTCAATGATGTCAGTTGCTCTTCCCTTATCCAGCAACACTGTAACCCTGTCATAGAAGGCCACCAAATTTGTCAGGCACGATTTGCCCTTAGTGAAGCCATGTTGGCTGTCACCAATCACCTCCTTATTTTCCATGTACCTTAGTATAGTTTCAGGAGGATCAGCTCCATGATCTTGCTGGGCACAGAGTTGAGACTGATTGGCCTGTAGTTCCCTGGGGCTTCCTTTTTTGTCTGTTTAAAAATGGGGGTTATATTTTCCCCTCTTCCAGTCAGCATTTTCCAGTCAGTGGGAACTTCACCAGAGTGCCATGACTTCTCAAATAGGATGGATAGTGGCTTAGCAACTTCATCTGCCAGTTCCCTCAGCATCTCATCAGGTCCCATGGACTTGTGCACCTTCAGGTTCCTTAGATGGTCTCAAACCTGATCTTCTCCTACAGTGGGAGGTTCTTCATTCTCCCAGTCCCTGCCTCTTCCTTCTGTGACTTGGATGGTGGTTCTTCCCTTTCTCTGACTGATAGACCCCATGAGCCCCCAGTAGACCAGGTTTCTCAAAGTGAGTCTCGTGATCTAAGTAGCTGAACCTCTGGCTGTGACACCACTCCTGTAACCATTTGTAGTTTTGCCAAGTTCAGCTGGTCCTTTCACACCTCTTCACTTTGACCAGGAGGATTGATGAGAAACTACCTGCGCTCCAGAGTCTCTTAACACATCTCCCAAGGGTCTGTAATCCTTCTAGATACTCCTCAGAGTACTCCTGGCTGTATCATTGGTGCCCATGTTGAAACAACAGCAGCAGATAATAGTGGACTGTACAAGGGTTGGTAGTCTCTCAGTGACATCCCTGATACAACTCTATTAAAAGGAGCGTTTTGTCTATCTTGGCACTCACTAGTATGAAGCAGTCTCCAGAGAAAGAATCTAATTAAAAGATCTGAGAAACAGAGTAAGCTTCAGAATGAAAGATTAATCATCCCAGCTTTCAACTTCACCTTTGAATAATTGTACAAAATTACCTGCATTACTATTAGTATTCGGGCATAGTTGAAGGTCTGTATCTCTGATTTTGCATCAGTTCAGCTAATCAATTATCTACATGGAAAAATGGTAGAATTTAATGTTCTCAGAACATGGCAGGTGGCTATATGTTTTCTGTCAGAACTGCAATAATTCATGATCTGGAGAATGGAAACCTTTGTGTCCCTATTTCTTTGTGGCAACAGAGTAAGTTCCTAAGTGATATCTTTAGGTGGCTTTTGCCAGGTGAAGGGCTTGAGTGATAACAAAAGCTGGTAAACCGAGTAGATCAGGTAGACCTGGTAGTATTTGGATGACCCTGTGTATATTTGCACACATGTGCACAGCACACCATAAAAAGTTTCACAGAAGTGCTTACAAAGCCTGCAGAAGAGTTGAACATAAGCCAACATAATTCTATCATTTGCTTCTCTGTTAGGTTTCTTGGAACAGGGCCTCCTGGTTAAGGACCTGAAGAAGTTACGAGATAGCTACATACACACCTTACAGTTCAAGCTGGATGTTCTCTCCATCCTGCCCACTGACCTGGCATATTTTGCTGTGGGATTGCACTGCCCTGAATTGCGTTTCAACAGGCTGCTGCACTTCTCCCGCATGTTTGAGTTCTTTGATAGGACCGAGACCAGAACCAGCCACCCCAACCTTTTCCGCATCAGCAACTTGGTTCTTTACGTCCTGGTCATCATCCACTGGAATGCATGCATTTATTATGCCATCTCCAAAGCCATAGGCTTTGGAGAGGACACATGGGTCTATCCCAACATCACAGACCCTGAATACGGGTGTCTGACCCGGGAGTACATCTACTGTCTCTATTGGTCTACCTTGACTTTGACTACCATTGGAGAGACTCCTCCCCCTGTGCGTGATGAAGAGTACCTCTTTGTGATCTTTGATTTCCTCATTGGTGTCCTCATCTTTGCCACCATTGTGGGGAATGTGGGATCCATGATATCCAACATGAATGCCACCAGGGCAGAGTTCCAGGCAAAAATTGATGCCATCAAACACTACATGCAGTTCCGCAAGGTGAGCAAAGCCATGGAAACCAAAGTCATCAAGTGGTTTGACTACCTGTGGACCAACAAGAAGGCAGTAGATGAACGGGAAGTCCTCAAGAATCTCCCTGATAAGTTAAGGGCAGAGATTGCCATTCATGTTCACCTGGAGACACTGAAGAAGGTGAGGATTTTCCAGGACTGTGAGGCAGGTCTACTGGTGGAGCTGGTGCTTAAGCTTCGCCCTCAGGTGTTCAGTCCAGGGGATTACATTTGCCGGAAAGGAGACATTGGGAAAGAGATGTACATCATCAAGGAGGGGAAGGTGGCTGTGGTGGCAGATGACGGAACAACACAGTATGCTTTGCTCACAGCTGGAGGCTGCTTTGGCGAGATCAGCATCCTCAACATTAAAGGGAGCAAAATGGGGAATAGGCGCACGGCCAACATCCGTAGCTTGGGCTACTCTGATCTCTTCTGCCTGTCAAAGGAAGATCTTATGGAAGCAGTCACAGAGTATCCTAATGCCAAAAAGATCTTGGAGGAGCGTGGCCGGGAAATCCTGATGAAGGAAGGGCTGCTGGATGAATCAGCTGCAGAGGCAAGCACAGAAGGGAAGAGTGTAGAGGAGAAGCTGGACAGCCTGGCCTTGAACCTGGACACACTGCACACTCGCTTTAGCCGGCTCCTGACAGAGTATGATGATGCCCAGATGAAGCTCAAGCAGCGCATCACTGTTCTGGAGTCTAAGATGAGGCAGCAGGATCTGGAGGACTTCTTCTCTGATAGCTCAGACAGTCTGCTTGAGGATGAGGAGAGAGCTTTACCTGGTGGAAAGTGATGAGGGGTGAAGATGTCAGCTAGATGATGTCTGGCCTTGTGCTGAAACAGTGCTTGCTGTTTCACAAGGCAGATCTTGTGGCTGCCTTGCCAAGGACTTCTCTTAAGTCCTTAGCCTTGCTGCTGCCACTGCCTTGGTGGCAGCTCCAGAGATGGCTCCAAATCAGGTGATTGTCCTAGCTCCTCCTCAGGCCTATCCCTTTTCTTGTTGCCTCAATCCAAGATCTTGAATTTGGATCACTAAAAAGAGTAGAATGGCTAATGCCACTGCTAATATTTCCTTCCTGCTTCTGCAAAAGTCTTTGTCCATCAAGCCTTCTTCCTCCTATTTGCCTTAATAGACGTTTGGATGTGAACCTTGCATGGTGGGGTATCTGGACATGTTGACGTCCCATGTATGTTGAGGAGACGGAGTCACGGTGGACAGAGCCTGCCATGTGCTACTTACCCATCCACACAGGGACCAAGGAGGCAACAGGCTTTGGAAGATGCCCCATTCCTTGCAGATAACAAAACCACCCCAACGAGAGAGACCAAAACAGAAGCCAGATATTTACATTTTGGGTTCAGCCTTTAGAACTCACTTTAGGTAAATAGCCTTCACCGAGTGTCTGCAGACAGTCTGCACCAAGACACTCCTTACCTGCAAGGTACCAAAACTCAACTAAGACAGCCCAATCTGTGCCTCTTATGTCTGCAAATGCAGAGACTTGTCTGGGTCACTGTCACTGTCTAGGTCATCCCCACCACCCACACTGAGTCTGGACATCTAGCTGGAAGGGCAGGCACCTGCTGTCCTCCTGCCTGCCTGCCCCTTTCCCTTCTGCTATGTTTGGTGCTGTCAAATGGCACCTGGTGCAGGCAGCTCGGTACCCTGAGCGCTGCACCTTCCTGGGGGATGGCGATCCCAAGCCCTCCCACTGTGGAGGCAGTGTGATTTCCATCTGGGCTATGGATATCTTGGATGACAAGTACAATACAGAGGTAAAGACCACGGCTCGCTGGCCTGACAGCACCTGTTTTGCTATACTGACAGAAGGCAGTAACTGTCTCTCTTCTCTATCTAATGATGGCCAGATGTGCCAGGAAGGGTTTGACTGAAATGACATGTTTTCAGGGAACAAAGCAGTGGTGGGACCCAGCTGTGCCTATATTTGCTTTGCTGTGGGTAGCTCAGAGAGTGTTCAGAACACATTTATTTTCTTAGGCAGGAGGTTTTCTTGTACTCAGTGGGAGCTTTGGGGCTTTGCAGGCCAGTTGCCTTCTGGAGGGGAAATGAGTAGCAGAGCCACGGGGACATGTGCAAGGATAAAAATGTGGCACCATCACATGCACTGGCAAAGCTCTGCCAGGCTGTGCTGCAGCCCTGCGGGCTCCACGGTGTGAGCAGCTTGTTGGCGAGGGGTGCAGTGCAGGAAAGGCCACCAAAACCCTGCAAACAGCAGCAACCTCAGCACAAGCCGTAAGGCCAGCCATGCCTAATGGTCCTGTACAGGTGCTGGGACTGGGGGACACAGCCTCATTTCTTGCTTCTGTTGAATAGCTTGCTGTGACCTGCATGTAGGCATCTGGGACCTCCTGCCCACTGGGGCTGTGGGGTGGGCTGGGTCTGGTTTCCAAGGAGGAGATCGTTTGGTGGAAAAGGCAGTTTTGGAGGAATTGATGTTCTGGGTCAAATTCAGCTAATGGTTTTGCTAAAATAATGGGATGACACTTGGGGATATATAAACTCAGAAAGGTTAATGGTGGAAAACCTAGGAGTATTTTTTTGTCCTTTCTTTTCCCTCCAGTGTAAGACTGCCTCTCTTCATTTTGTATGAGAATTTTCCATTTAAAGATAATGGCCTTGCTTTTTGGGATTGGTGGGAGAGAGAAGGTTAAATTACCAAAATTAGAATTTGGGTAAGATAAAAAGTTTTTTATCATCTCTGAATTAAATTGTGGGGTTTTTGGTTTTGGTTTTGTGGGGGGTTTTTTTGTTTGTGCTTGTTTTGTTTTGTTTTGTTACTAAGATGATTTTGGTTGAAGATGAGGTGGTTTCTATCCTGTGGTTTTTTTGGGGGGTTTTTTTGGTAACACCAAGATCCCTCGCTCCCAGCTTTCCCCTTTCCTGTGCTTTATCACTCCCGAGTTCGCGGCTCGTTCTTTTCCTGCGGCAGGCGGGGAGGCTGCGGTAAGCAGCAGGCAGAGCATCGCCCCCAGCCCA
>NW_010100664.1:15320-18934 GCF_000699245.1 Pterocles gutturalis | reverse complement strand
CCCTGAGCCAAGGGCTAACCCACCACACAAGCAGAGATACAAAATGAAAATTTATG
This sequence comes from Pterocles gutturalis, assembly GCF_000699245.1. Lineage (NCBI taxonomy): Eukaryota > Metazoa > Chordata > Aves > Pterocliformes > Pteroclidae > Pterocles > Pterocles gutturalis. The sequence goes on along the minus strand of NW_010100664.1, from coordinate 18,878 downwards.
TCTATGATAAAATTATTTGTACTCACATGAAAAACAAATAGCAGAAGAACCCTCTTTCAATGGTTTTAAGCTGAAAACAGGTAGGCTTAGATGGGACACAAGGATGACATTTTTACTGGAAGGGCGGTGAGACACTGGAACAGGTTCCCCAGAGAAGTTGTGGATGTCCTATCCCCGGAAATGTTCAAGGTCAGGCTGGTTGAGGCTTTTAGCAACCTAGTCTAGTGAATAATGTCCCTTCCCATGGCAGGCAGGTTGGACTAGATGATCTTTAAACATTCCTTAGAACCCAAATCATTTTATGATTCATTACATGGTTTTATGAAAACAATTCAGGGTTTGAGATTTTTATGTATCAAGTTTGTAAAAAGTTCCTTTACATTGCAAATATTTGAGATCTTTATGACAAAATTGAGGTCTTATTTTCATTTAAGCTGACAGGTTTCCATTAAAGCACACCTCTGAGATAAAAAGGTTAACCAGGTGTTTTTATGTGTACCTACCAGTTGTGGTATACTGCATGGGAAAAATGAGAAATAAAAGAATAAATAATAAAATTATCTGCAAAATCAGCTAGCAAAACAAAAATACAGTTCTAACTGTTGGATCAAAGGCCTCTTTTGTGACAGATAACATTCTGAAAAGAAAGGTATAGAGGATAGAAGAATGATATTTTTCTACAACTGGAAGCATTCCAAACTGATATATTAGGTCATTTTCAATAACCAAGTTGGATCAGTGTTTGCCGTAATCCTCAGAAGAAAAAGATACTTCAGAGATAAGGTGAAAGAAAAATGACAATGGAACTTTGAGAAACAAAAGAACAAAGCAAATCAAAATTACTAATATAAGCAGATATTTAACAGCCCTTTTGTGAATACTGAAGTTTATCAAAACACCAGGCGAAGGAGATGAGGAAAGAATTACAGATGGGGGATCAAACTCTTCTTATGCCTGCCTTCTCTGCTCTATGCAGCACTGGTTACAGATTTAGCTTATAAAGTTTAGAATTGATTATGAACAAAGGAAATGAAGTTGGAACAGCTTGTAAATGCAGAGAGAAAGTTTCTGGCATCTGAAGGTTTAGTGAAAGAAGAACTTTATCAGCGAATGATTAAAAATTAACAGTAAAATGCCTGGAAAAATATATTTGGAGGAAGTAAGGGCAGCAGAAAGAATAACACTGGAAGTCTGATTTTAGAATCTACCACTGTTTTTTTGACAAATGATTTTTCATAAACTTATATTCTGATAAATCAGTCCAGATGAGTATCCTGAATAACGGACATTTTGCTTCTGACCATGATCAATACCAGTAGTAAAAATTACAAGTGAACCTCTCAATTTGAAATAAAATGGAATTATGACACAAAAAACCCCATTCTTCTCTGTCCCCTTTTCAATCCCAGAATTACTCAGAAATTGATTTACTTAGCTAACATGTGGTTCAAACTCATAACTAAATCTAAAGAAAATGTAAGGAAGAAATAGTAATTTAGTAAAACATGATAACAAAAATGGACATACTTATTGGAGATTTTAAAGAAAAATGTCCAAGTCCATATATAAAGTCCTTAAACTATTTTTCCTCTGTGTATGGTAACTGGATTTTATGAGGCTGAGAGCTGCTAATAACCTGAAAAATATGCTAGTTTTTCCAGGAGGAGAAAGAAGAAAGACAAAAATTTTCAGTCAGTTTTATGTGGCATTTCATTTTTATTTTTTATTTCTTGCTTCATTTAAAATGCACATATTTTTAACCTTTGAATTCTATTCTGGGCTCAAGGTGGAATTAAGCTAAACCAACTTTACGTAGTTTTCAGCCTGTAAAGCAATGAAAATAATAAGGAATCTAATATAGACAGGACAAGGCATGCAGAACCACAGGTATGTGGTAGAACCTGGAGAAGTGTAGGTGAATTCCTTGGTTTCATGTGCTAGAATCCATCAAAAGAAACAAAAAAGTAATTTGAAAAACAAAAACCATGTTATTAAAAAATGAAACATGCACTTTTATGTCACTGGCCTAAAAGTAAACTTACTAAATATTCAAACTTCATAAGCATATAAGGAAAATGCTTTTTGAGTTGACCTAAAAATTAAGTTGGTGATGTTTCAGAGTTTTATGTTTTGTTATGTTTTGTTTTGTTTTGGTCAAAAGGTCATGGCTAAATCCACCAAACTGATGTAGCACACTAAGAAGAATTTAGGATGCTGCGATAGGAGTATTGAGTAGCAAAGAAAGTATATGACTATTGTCACACTGTCCTGTCTATGTAGTGATTCTGTTTGTGTGAAACTTATGTGATTTCTATTTATATGTCAGAAAAGTTTTGATTTATGGTAATTATTTATTTTTTTTAAGACGAGTCTGTGAGAAATGATAAATATATATTTAACAAAGAATGTATAATTAAAATATGACAATGACCAGCTCACAAAAACCTACTTGATTTACAAATATTCTCTGGTGTTGACTACATTTAACCTGAAGTTCTGTGGGAAACAGAAGCCATATAATAACTGAAAATATTGCTTTTGTATTAGTTGAATTTCTAGATTATCAAATGCCAGATTTATCGTTACAGTAATTCACCATTAGTTCGATAAAATGGATTTATTACCTCTCTCATCAGAACATCACTTTTCATAGATATTGTTGCTAATATCTCTTTTTTACCTGATACAAAAACTGTCTGATATTTGAATTCAAATATTTTCACTTTCATGGGTTTTGGGCACTCGCTGTTCCTCCACAATCCTGTATTTTTCAACGAATTCCGAAACAGAATGGAATTTTGTTTCAAGCATCAGAGGGGTGCTTTTGGCATATGCAAGGCACAGACAGCAACAGCAGCAACAGTGAAGTGGCTTTTCCATGTGGTTTGCTCTTCAGTAACAGAGTTCTGGTTTGAATATACAAAGATGACAGCTGAAAAAAACTAAGATGCCTTTCAATAATATTTAAAAATAAAAGTTGATATAGGTTCGTTTCATGGTTCTTGTTGTTTTTTTTTTTTGTTGTTTGTTTTTTTTTTTATGTCACATGAAATAAAATTGAAACTTGCACACATAACTGCAATAAAGAGTGGCATTACTTTCTGAGTTAAAAATCTGTAGGGTCAAATAAAAAACTACTTTGAAACTCTCTTATTCTTGAAGAGAATTGTTTAAGTGGAGTCCCTGATATTGATACTGTTTAATTTGCTATACACTTAAACTTTACTTAAGACTGCAGCACTACTTAGTTATCTGAAGTTTTCAAATGCAATGGTGGGTACTTCTACTTCCCATCTCCCACTGAAGAGCTTGTTTCATACAGTGCCTGAAGCTGCTCCCTTCTGAAAATATACTTGGTAAAGTAGAGTAGTTGCCTGTGAAGTTACTTATCTTGTTCTCCAGTTGAGTCTTATGACTCAGAAACACAGTTTAAGTGAAGAGAAGTAAAGAGAGACCCTGTGAAAAGGTGAAAAGAACAAGAAATTTGGTGTAGACAGAAGACATGTAGACTCACAGGGATGTCATTGAAGTTAGAGAAGGATGGATGTCATTGAATTT
>NW_010100664.1:0-15289 GCF_000699245.1 Pterocles gutturalis | reverse complement strand
AAGGAGAACTTACAGTTGCCTACAGAAGTTCAACAAAGTGACAGGTGTACATGAAGCAGAGGTAAGGAAAGATGAAGATACTAGTTCAGAAGGGTTAATTAAATGAAGATGATATCTCTCATTAGGTAGAAGGAGAGGGTAATAATCAAAGGTAGAGCTGACAACGGGAGACAGAGCCATGATACTATAGGAAAGTTTCACCTGTCTTGTTGCAATATGGGCTTTGATTTGGCTGGTAACAAACATGTTTGGTATGTATTCATTGAGAATGATATTCATCTCACCTAGTTTCAGAAAACTGAAAGTTGTACAGTAAAGTGTCACCAAATCATCCAGTGTCCACTTACAGCCAATGAAGAAAAATAATCATGACTGAAGTGTGATTCATATGTTCTATTGTGGGTATCTGTTTTAGGGTGATACCAGTCACATTTTGGAACTCTTAAACTTCCCTAAGTCTAAAATTAGACCAGATGAATTTCACCCAAGGAAACAAGCTGTTAAATAGGCAAATTACATGGATAATTTAGTAACTAATTAAAATCAGGTCAAATCAACTACCTTAAACTTGAAAGTAGTAATCGCTATACCTCTTTGCTGACCAAGCTTTGCTATTTAATCTAAGCTGTTAACAAAGAATTCTTTCCACAGAAAATCAGTTTCTATCTCATACAGTGTTTTAATTCTACTGTAAACAAAGCTTTGAATATGAAGCACTAAGTAACCTCAGGTGACCAGCTTTAAGGGGTTCAGGGGCAAGCATAAGACTATGTGACATGGGCAGACTTATTTTTCTTGTCTACAAGGATTCCAGTTAAGGACTTTCAGAAGTGGTTTTTCCACTCATTGACCTGAACATGTCGAAATCGAGCTAATACTGTAAAAGTGATATGACTGTCACTTTCGTGGACCCATATAGGCAAAGTTAGGACTTTCACTATGATTTTTACTTATATGTTTTTATTGGAATTATCTGTATTTTCTTCATTTAACTTTCCAGTTCTTGTAAAATAAAATGGTCCAGGTTATATTTTAAAAATAATTTTGTTCATTAATGAAATATTCTGCAATAAAATCAATAAACTAGGTGTCTATTCTGTGTAAGCCATGCACATATCATTCCCAACACAAAAAAAAAAAAAAGAAACAAAACAAAACAAAACAAAACAAAACCAAAGTACAAGTCAGTGAGTTTTTCTTGAATTAAAGTTTGTGGATTTATTTTACTTTCGAAATCAAGAGATCCTACAGACATGAGTAATTCCTTGCTTCTCTGATTTCTTGTTTTCTTGCTTTCTTGCTTTGTCTTTCTCACTTGTTTTTCTTCCTCATTTGCTTTCTTGCTTTCTAGTTTTCTTCTCTGTATACCCTTTTTAGGAAACAGGTAGTACTTTAGGAAAACAAATTCTGAAATATTCTGGCTTTACGTTCTGTTTTACTGAAAATTGATCTAAAAAATGTATTTTTTCTGTCATATTTCTTTCCAACATACATGGCCTAGCTTTCAATGACATATTTCAGCTATCTAATCTACTTATTTCTACAGTAGTGACACTATTCTTTCTTTAACCTTTTTAGAGTAAGGATTGTGAACATTAATTTTCAGATGTTGGTGCATAAATCTATTTTCTGTCTTACATTAGATGCCTACATTGGGGTTTGTATCTAAGTATCCTACCTGGAAGCACCAGAAGACTTTCAGAAGCACTGTTACTATAGTGGGACAAGACCCAGTTAATACTACTTCTACCTTCAGTCAATTAAATGCAGAATATTTTAGAATTGAGAATATTTAGTGTAACACATTTAAAATGTATTGGTATTTTTAAACCACCTTTTAAAATATATTTGATAAATTTATATGTCTAATTATGTATTCAATATATATTTATATGTGCAATATGTATGTTTTTTTACTTATATAGAAATGTAAATATAAAATTGATTTTTTGAGAAGCTTGAATTCTAAGGGAGGTGGAATAGTGCTGATCTATATATCCATCTGAATCACACAATGGTACTGATTGTGCCTATAATTGCAGTACTTTAAAAAAATGTACAGGACTTCTATATTATTTTCTAAATTCAGAAGAAATACAAATATTAAGATGTTTTAAATGCTCCTCCAAATAGGACTTAAAAGACAACCTAAGGACAAAATGGACAAATTTGCAGGGACTATTTAATTTTAAAGATAAAAGTGATATTTTAATCAATAATATATTATAATAATGAGCACCTGCATTGAACAGTTCTACATCACTTACATGCAAGGAAATACAGCTTTTCGTTAACTGTTGAATGAACTCCAGTCCAAGTACTTTCACTATTTTTATGTGGGCACTTAGAGAACCTTTATCACCACAGCAGCTTGACATTAACATCTTTACCCTTACAATACCTCTGCAAGGTAAACCTGTCTCGTCCAAAGACAGGAGCTGACCGAAACAGTGAGTAAGCAAATTGTCCAGCATCACAGTGGAGGCTTGTGGCAAAACTCCCATGTTACTAATCTTCTGAGTCAAAGCCTCATACCTTAATCACAATGTTATTTTTCACCTGCTTCAGAAAATATCCCTTCAGACACTGCAGAGGTATAGACCACCCGCGCTTTTGGAAATCAGATGGGAAAAATTAACGTATTTTTGAAAGAAGCTTCCCATCCTCCCTCTTCCTGTATATATTTACTTATTGAAATGGAGACTCTTTATTAGGAAGACTGTTTAAAAGAATTTTCCATTTCAAAAGCCTTTTTAAAGGAATTTTTTAAATAGTTGAAACAACACATTTTAATATCTTGCAAATGAGAAAAAAGTAATTAATTTGAAGAAAGTCAGCTTTTAAAATGTTAATTATAATTAACAAGTAAAAAAAAAAAGAGAAAAAAAAGAAAGCATTTTCAAAATATTAGATTAAATAATTTGATTAATTTTATCTTTTTAGATAGAAAAGGACTACTTTACATTTTCAAGGTTCTTATATTTTTAGTGGGAAGTCTAAATGTTTACACGTCCATATTTCTTGTGGAATTGTAAAACTATATTCTATTAACCTCTAATTAAAAATTAAAATCCCCCGTTCTCCACCCTGTCCCCACCTCCACCAAGAAAACCATGATTTAGAAGCAGTATAGTCTGTCGTGCCTACCCTTCCCTTGCCCCAGATTATTTGAACTTCTTCACTGGTTATTGAATATAATAAGCCAAGAAAGATATGTGCTAAGGAACATGATCTATGCTGCAAACAAGTTACTACTTGATATATATTTCTCTGCTGCAGTATATTTGATTTATGCATGCTTTTATGGATCACTGAAATGGCTTATTTCCTTTTACACTAGCACTGACACATTTGTCTCCTGATGTAAGATATGCACTGACCTATGTAATTGTTGCTACATCACTGAATAGTTAGAGACATTAGGATTAGGATCTAAGGTGCTTCTCCAGAGATGCCAACATGTCCTGAAGGCCTATTAGTTGTGATGGGGCTGCTCACATACAGTTTTAAATTGCTGAATTTCCACTTGCTCAAGGAAATTAAAAAGAAAAGACAGCGATTGCAGAGTTGTCAGCATGGGTTCCTACAAAGCTCCTAAATCAATATTGATTTAAAAACTACAGGGAGGCAAACTGTGATAGCACAGGCACTTGGAAATGAAGTGTGATTGCAGAAAAAAAGTTTTCCAAACTTATTTTCTGATTCTCTCCTCTATGTATTACTTGATATGGAAAAAAATATTTTTTTCCTTAAATTAGACATATTAGATAATGTACCATCTCCTACGTTTTTGTTCCTTACCTTAGAGAAATCATTGTAAAAGTGAAGTAAAAGTCTGAAAACAGGATATAGCAACTAGGTCTGCCTTTTAAAAATGAATATTTTATTAATAACAGATTAAAATTCAGTAGATATGTAATCTTTTTTTTTTCAATTATTTTTCTGAATATTAGAAGAGACAAAAAATGGTAGTCAGAAAACAAACCAAATCAAAACTTACAACAAATGTATTTTTACCAGGATTTTTAATCTAAGGATTTTAATCAAGTTATTATTTTCTTACTTCAGTGAGAATTTAAACATATGTCACTCTTTTATTAATCTTTGTAATGGACCTAATTTGAAAGACCACCATTCTTGTTACTGCATAAAGAGATGACATATTTTGTACTGTGTGCAGGTAAAGCTGCTTAACAAGATATTCAGGCACAGAGTCGTAGAACATGGGGCATACATGAAGTGTACTCTATCCTTTTGCAATCAGAGCAAGTATTGGTATTTAGTCAGACTTAGAATTGGGCAAAATTTGCTCATTGAACTTGAAAGCAATGCAGACTATGATAATGAAATAGCTGGAAAGATATGAAACTGTTGTAGTTTTACCCTGGCTGGCAGCAAAACACCAGAACACCACTCGCTCACCATTCCCCCTCCCAGGGATGGGCGAGAGAATTAAAGGGATGAAGGGAAAAAAGACTTGTGGGTTAAGATAAGAACAATTTAATAACTACGCTACAATAATATTGAAAATAATAATAATGATTAATAATATCAGTAATATATGCAAACATACAAATTAGTGACAGACAGTGATACTGCTCACCACCCTGTGACCAAGGCTCAGCCTGTTCCTGGCCAACAATCCCAGAGCAGGAAGTCCCAAAACCACAATCCTGGAATGGAGGTAAGAGCCCAAGTGTCCGAGAGACCAAGACGATCCTGAGGGAGGGGCAACCCAGTCGGAGGTAATCCGGAGCAAGAGAGAGCACTTTTGGAGAAGATCCCCATCTGTATACTGGGCGTGATGTGCATGATATGGAATAGGCCACTGGCCAGTTTGAGTATCAAATCCAAACCTAAGGTCAAGTCCTAGGCTAGGAATTGGGGCTGTGCTCCCTCTCAGCTTCTCCTGCACCTGCAGACACTGGCACAGCAGAGATGCTGAAAAGTCCTTGACTGTCCTGGCAGCAACTACAAGCATCAATATGTGATCAGCCTTCTTCTCAGCACAAATCCAAAACATAGCCTCTTACTAGCTACTACGAAGAAAGTTACCTCTGTCCCAGCTGAAACCAGGACAGAAACAAAGCTGTAGACAGCTTCACGATGCAAAGGATCACTCAGGTAACATATAGCTTGTAAATGCCCTAGTTTTCTTTAATTGATACCATGTATTATAGTTACTATTGCAGTGATACAGATGTGGAACTGTATTCTTTTCAAGGTACGTAAGAAGTCCAAAGTAAAAAAAACCTTACTATGTCTTGTTTCTTTTTATTAGACATAAAAGTTTCTTATGTATTTTCAATATTAGTAAACAATGGGACAACTTCAAACCTGAGATGAGTGCGCACTCTTCATTGTATTTGAAAATATTTTCAAAGAATCATAGAATGGTTGGAATGGGTTAGAAGGGATTTTAAAGGTCATCCAGTTCCAAACCCCTTTCATGGTTCCCCTCCTGATCATTGCCAGTCTCCACTTGGATGTTGAACTGTTGACCACAGCTCTTTGAATGAAGCTATCCAGCCTATTCCTCATCCACCCAGTGGTCCATCTGTCAAATCCATGTCTCTCCAATTTAGAGCCAAGGATGTCGTGCAGGACAGTGTCAAATGCTTTGCACAACGCCAGGTAGATTATGTCAGTTGCCCTTCTTATATCTCAATAGTACAGATGAATAAATATGTTCTGACTTCTGCATTGTCATCAGGTTTTAGATTTGGTCTCAAAGATAAATTCTTGATCTGTTTCAAAATTTATTGTCATCAATAAGTTTTATTAGGCTGTCTATTCTGCCTGCAAAATATAGAATACATTCTGCAGACCTGATTATGTCTCAAGGAGGATAACGCTAAAATACGGATATACACATAACATTTGTTAAGGGAGTCATTAGCAGATTCTTCAAGAATGCTTCATATTCTAGACACTGTGCCATTAGAACATAATAAAATATTGTGTAAAAGATAGAAATATCTTCAATGAACATAAAGTGCTCATCAAGCTCTCTTTTCAAACAAGATTTGTATTTACTGAAGAATTTCTTGACATGTAATGCACAGGTAAAGAGTTAAAGTTTAGTTAAAAAAAAAAAAAGGAGGAAAGTTGTCACTTCTGAGCATGGCTAACAATGAACAAACATTTTCATGCACTGGAGATGGCTAAGAGGGTAGTGAAAGGATTAACATAATTCCAAATGTCTAATTTCCATCTAAATCAATCTTTTACTCTCAATGTGTTTGCTTTACACTCAACCTCCATAAATTAACTCAGGGCGGAATTACAAACTATATGATTTAATGCTTCTTCTGAAGGTCACAACCCTCCCTCACTACTGACAACAGGGACCTTTAGGTGAACAGTTGCTAATGTCTTTTGGATAAATCAAGAATCTGCAACTGAGTTTGAATGTTCTTCTTCATAAAGTTGTTTTGCATGAATGTCATTAAAACCAAAATCTTGGAAGTAATTAAAAAATGTTGAGATTCACAAAATTTAGTTGGAGATTGGGAAAAAAACCTACTAGGATTACTTGCCAATCTGCCAGTCGCTCTAGCACTGAGTGATTGTAACTGTTATTAATTACTGAAAGATCAGAATAGCAAATGCCTGACTTTCAGTTAAACCTACATTCAGTTGCATTTTCAAAAACTGTTAGGAATTCAATTACAAGAAGAAAAGTAAAAGGAAATTTATTTCTTTAAAGATGCAAAAGAGCATGACAATTGGATTGCCTGAAAAGGGACGGATGGGCTTCCATTGAACAGCATTTAGGAGAAAACAACTTTAAGCCCAGATTCTTAGGAAACAAGACATAACTTTATATCCTACTTGAAAGATGAAGCTTAAATTTATAAGTATATTTATAAGTTAAGGTTAAAGCACTGTATAATGATATTTATTTTACTACTCTTGCTCTGCCAAAGACTCATGGTATAGTCTTGGCAAGACGTGATTTTTGTGTGTTTTAGCCTAGTGTGGGAATGCAGCAATAATGCATTCTCTATAAAGAAAAAAGGAACGACCACAGTATGTAATTTATTCTGTTGTGTAATAAAAATTGTAAGTGTGCTCTTAATCAGTTCCTTCTTAAGCTAAAATATATATTTTTAAAGAAGAGACATCTAATCTTAGTTGAGAAATTGCTACTCATATAAAATTCATTATAGTCATAGATAAGTAAAGTTTTTATTATTTATTATTTATTCTGAATTGTTTTATACCCCTGAGATTAACTTTAAAAATATTGTTGAAGCTTTTTGTCTAGAGTGTTAAATATTTGAATAACCTGGGCACTTCGGAATTATTTGCTGAAGGACACAAGATTGGAGAAACAGATGGCTTATTATCTAACCTTTCTTGACTTCAACAGGAGTTGGGCATATAGATCCCTGCCTCCTTTCAACAAATTTCTGTTCTTCTGCGAGGAAAGGATTAAGCTAAGGAGCCAGTAGAATTTTTAAAATGTGCTGGCTGTGTAACACCTATCAACATCCTAAAAGCAAAAAGAAAGTAGGAACCAGTAAGACCCTAAGGTCCTTATGAAATTGATACATAAATAAGACTATTCACAAGAAGTATATTTAGCACAGATGAATGAATTTGCAGAATCAGGGCTATATCTTAGAATCATAGAATGGTTGGGGTTAGAAGGGACCTTAAAAATCAGCTAGTTCCAACCCCCCTGCAATGGGCAGGGACACCTCTCACTAGACCAGGTTGCTCAAAGCCTCATCCAGCCTGGCCTTGAACTTCCAGGGATGGGGCATCCACAGCTTCTCTGGGTAACACGTTCCAGTGCCTCACCAACCTCACAGTAAAGAATTACTTTCTGCTATTTAGTCTAAATCTGCTGTCTCCCAGTTTAAAACCATTACCCCTTATCCTGTCGCTACATGCCCTTGTAAAAAGTCCCTCCCTAGCTTTTCTGTAGGCCCCCTTCAGGTACTGGAAGGCTGTTATAAGGTCACCCTGGAGCTTTCTCTTCTTGAACAACACCAACTTTCTCAGCCTGTCCTCAAAGAGGAGGGGCTTCATCCCCCTGATTACCTTGATGGCCCTCCTCTGGACCCACTCCAACAGCTCAACGTCCTTCTTGCATTGGGGGGTCCAGACCTGGATGCAGTACTCTGTATGAGGTCTCATGAGAGCAGAGTAGTGGGGCAGAATCACTTCCCTCGATCAGCTGGTCATGCTTCTCTTGATGCAGCCCAGTATCTAGTCGACCTTCTGAGCTGCAAGCGCACATTGCTGAGTCATGTTCAGTTTTTCGTGTACTGACACCCCCAAATCCTTCTCCTCAGGGCTGCTCTCAATCCATTCTCCGTCCAGCCTCTATTTATGCTTGGGATTGCCTCAACCCATGTGCAGGACCTTGCACTTGACTTTGTTGAACTTCATGGGGTTGGCATGGGCTGGGCCCACTTCTCAAGTCTGTCCGGGTCCCTCTGGATGGCATCCCTTCCCTCCGGTGTGTCGACTGCACCACACAGCTTGGTCTCATCCGCAAACTTCTATCTAGATGTCTATAGATATGTGATGGGTTAACCTTGGCTGGACGCCAGTCGCTCATGAAGCTGCTCTATCACTCCCCTTGTCAGCAGGACAGGGTGGGGAAAAAATAAGATGGAAAAAACCTTGTGGATCTAGATAAAGGCAGTTTAATAAAGCATAAGCCAAGGTTACACACAGAAGCAAAGGAAAACAAAATATTTTATTCTCTGCTTCCCATCAGCAGGCAATGTCCAGCCACTTCCTGGGAATCAGGTCTTCAGTATGCATAGTGGTTGTTTTGGAAACATCATAAAACCAAATCCTGTCTCTCTGCCTGCCTTCCTTCCTTTGTCTTACCTGTTATTGCTGAGTAGACCTCATATGTTATGGAATATCCCTTTGGTCAGTTTGGGTCAGCTGTCCTGGCTCTGTCCCCTCCAAAGATCTTGCCCACCCCAGCCTACTGGGGGGAATGCTGGAGGGAGAGCCTTGATGCTGTGTGAACACTGCTCAGCAGTGGAGAAAACACTGGTGTGTTACCAACACCTTTCTAGCTACCATTACTATACACAGCAACTGTGAGGGCTGGTACGGGGACAGTTAAACCCACCTCAGCCAGACACAATACAAAATACAAAAATTTCTTAATCTCAATTTCCAAAGAAAATAAAATCCCTTGTGATGAGAAAGACAGCTGTGTGTTGAAATACAGGAGACATAAAGTCAAGGAGTATCATGTTAGCTGTGTTAACTTGAAATACCATACTTACAATAAGAGGAAATTTTTTCACTGTGCAGAGACTTCAGAAGGATGAATATAATCAAGTATAATAGAGAAACACCAGAAGGGAATGGACTAAACAATAAAGTGAGTTGTTTATATGATACTAGTTCTCTGATCTGCAAATCCAGAGGTTCTAGTAACAAATATATGGTATAATTTTTACTGAATAAAATTAATGAAATTATGGAATTTTTATTAGGCAGTAATTCAAGAACAATTGATTTATTTTCCAGGTAGGTATATCATAATTGAGGGGTTTCTGATCCAGAAGGCAAACGAGGATAGGTGATAGTGAGCAATTAAGTGATGAAATCAGCATTGACTATTACTTCTCCTACCACATGTATGTCACTGTTATCAGATTAGGAATATTGAATTATAAACATTTCTTACTCTTGCTTCTTTTAAATTAGGAATAGCTTCTGTATTTGATTCTGCTGTTGATGATATTCATGAAATTGCTAATTTTTCTCAGTGGATAGAATTTAAAAGTGGGAAAGAGGATCAGAATTTGTCTGTCAACAAACATCACATCATGTGTCAACCACGTGCTGCCCAAGGAAATGGATAAACTGTTAGTCTGTTACTAATTTCAGGGATTTTCTGTCCAGCTTGGCTTGTTCTCTTGGGTCACTAATTAAAGTTTATGTGCTATGACTCAAATTTAAAATTTTCCTTTCTTCCTGAAAATATCTGCCATAATGAAGAACTACCTCAATTTCTTATCAAAGTATTTATATAATAGATTGCAAGATGTTAATTTTTTGGCTTTACAGAAACAGAGAAGAACATGATATCTTGTCATTTTTGTAAGACTGACCTAACAGTTCCCATCATAATTACTTCTGTAAAAATAATAGTTCCTGACGAGCTTGTATTTATGTCCTCCCAAAAACTTCAGAAAAATAACTAACTGTGGGGGTGTTTTTTTCACTAAAGTAAATTTGAGAAAAACGCAATGTTGAATTCTGTGAAGAATAAATTAGACCTTCACACTGTGTTCAAGTTGCTATTTGAAAAGTCATCTTGAGATACAGTGGCAAATTTGTCAACATCCAATTGAAGGTAGGTTGCAGCTTCTTTAAAGACTTAACTTTTAATGCAGTCAGCATTAAAACCAAAATAGACTCAACTCTTTCTCTGCTTGTACCATTTTTTATTCTGATAGTCAACAGCATGACTTGGAAAGTTTCTATGAATTGGACTTAAAAGCTATTGCTAATTTTTTTCTCCTTCTGCTAAGCACTCATTACAAATAATAGGATAATTTGAGTCTGAAGGGAGCTCAAGAGGTCATCTAATCCAACCTCAATAAGCCATGCTACCTTAAACTGTTCAAATAGAATGGAAGATCAGGCTTAGTATTGTATCAGAATGTAATGTAATAAGATTATTAAGGTAAATAGTTATGTACAATGACCAAGATCCCATCGTTCTTAGCCTGAAACACGGTCGTACATATTTGCTACCGACTGTCATTTGTGTGATTCTTTTCCAGTACACAGATTCTCACGTGAAGTTACAATATAGTTTAAGTTTTCTATCTGTGGGGTGAAAGGCTAAAAGTAAGCAGATTACTGTGAGGTTAATTACTCTGACCCCTCTACTTCATACTTTAATTCTTCGCCATCGTCTCATACATGGTAACTGGAGAAGGAGGAGAAGTCGGGACTACTACTCCTGTACTAACCTGCTGAACCAGAGACAGGCAGGAGTCATTTTCCACTCTTTCTACAAAAATGAATAGTCTTTCCTTCAGTCAGTAGCTCTTCCTGGAGTGAGGCAATTTTCTTAGTGTCGCTAAATATCCTAATATGGAAAACAATAAAAATAACGATAAGATTTCTCTTTTTCAAAACCAAAGATCATGTTACCTTCATAACATGCATTGTTGATATCCTATGAAATAAACTTCATAAAGTTGATGGATTTTTTTTAAATACCATTGAATTAGAATGTTATATATATGACCAAGACTGCTTTAGAGTTTAAATAGTGAGAAAACTTAAAGAATCGGGGACCAGTTCATCAAAGTGTATTAATTTAAGGCAAAAAACATAACTAAATGTTACTCCCATCCAACTGGTAAAATAAGAAGGAATTAGTCTACTTATTTTTTTCCCAAAGTTTGTCATCAGACTTGTTCATTTTTGCATACTCTGCTTCAATCCATGATTCAGGAAAACATTCTTATTCACACTGAGATATATGCCCCCCTATGATGTTCTTGAGCATCAGTTTAAACAGGGATTTATTTATGCATATCCCTTCATGCCTTCTTAGTCTTGTATTAGAATCGTGAACATCAAATTAGTAATACCGTGTGGAGTTTTTTTCCTACAGAGATTTTTGTCTGTAACTGACCAGATGCACAAATAATATTTTAATCAAGTATATTGAATTTTAAAATACAAAAAAATTTATCAAAATACATTATATTCTTCTGTTGGATATATAACTTACTTAAATTTGCTTAACAAATTGCATGAAATTTGAAGTAGGGGTACCACTGGAAACTAACACTTCTCTTTCTTTTGGCAGAAGCGGCATTTTTAACAGGTCACTAGAAAACACAAAGAATAAAATAGTGTGGATAAATGACAAAACATATGAATACTAAAGAGGTTAATGTCCTATTCTGCTGAACATAAAAAAAATAAACTGTAGAAATTGTTTTTGCATTTTCAGTGTGTTGGAGAAAAAAGAAAATATGTAGTGTGACTTCAGGAAAAATCCAGCAGTTTGAACCCCCTGAATACCTAAAAAATATTCCAAGAGCTAAAAGAAAAACAAAAACCGCAACATTCTCTGTGGAGTCTGTCAGTCATCTTTCTTTGTTTCCCATCTTACTAATTCCAACCACATCCACCAGGAAGCTCTGATTCCTGTAGGTTAGTAAAATGAACTTTATGCAGATGTATCAAAAAGATGAAAATTCTCTCATGTGGAAACTTATTTCTAGGCAGTGAATGGTCTTCTGTGTATTTAAATTTTAAAGATTAAGAGGTGATGTGCATGACTCCTATGGAGAAGGACTAAATAGGAGATGTGTCTTTGATTGTTATGTGATTCTATGAAGTGAATAAGAGAGCAACGCCGAAGAGCATAGTTGATCTGCTAAGTATCCATTATCAGTTTTATTTTTGTTTTTCTTTACTTTTCTTTACATATGTCTTTTAGAAGGCTCTTCACTGTGGATCATGGAGACAATCACATGTGAGCAGAAACTTTGATTTGTTTTTTCTTTTTTTTTCCCTGTCTTCAGTCATATGTAAGCACAAAGAATAAGAGAATCTGATGCTAATGATGTTGAACCAATTCTAGAGGGAATGGTGGCATGCACACAGAAAGGGATCTCATCTCCAAAAATATCTTCACAAAGGTTTGTCTTCCTTAAGTTGATATCCTACGAAATAAAGTACTTTGTTAACTCTCTCATAAGTGTGAATTTTGCCTTCCCTTGCAAGAGTATTACATCTCAATTTACAAATCTATAAATTCATTATTATACTTCTAATATCTTTAAGCCTGCAGTCACACTTCTGTGTGACAATGGACTTGCACACAAATAATGTGAAGACTTATTTGATGAGAGAGATTTTTTTTTTTTTTCAGTAGTTGAAAGGCAATAGGGAAGGGAAATAATGCCTGTTATGAACCTCCCTACTTATGCTGTTATTGCACGATGTCTCTTAACTTTGCTTTGACAAACACTGGACATTTTTAAAAAAAGCGAAAAAAAACAAAGAATGCAAGTAAAATTTCTCTGCCCAGATATGCCTCTGAATATTGAAAAGTGAATACATAAGATGTGAAACCTACTAATTCTGTTGCTTTGCACATTAATGGAAATGTCTAAATGAACAGCGAACTCTATAAAAATTATAGGTAGTATAAGGTAAGATACAAAAAGAATTTAAATTATTGTAATAGATGGGATAATACGATTGTTCAGGATAAGTCAAAGTAGAAGAGTAAATTATATAAGTTACTTACTAAAAGATTTACTTGTAAAGGTTAGTTCTGAAAACAGCCTAGGTAATAATGTCCATGTTCAGTACATACTTATCCCAAGAGATTTTACTTCAGTAATTCTTTGCATGTGTCACTCATTGAGGTTGCACTACCACATAATCTGCTATAGGAGCTATGCATTTTTTCTAATATATTTCCTGCTCTGAAAAGATGTCTTTTTCCAGTCCATGTTTTTGTATTAATCATCTGCTCTCAAAAGTGGTATAGTTTTTCTGGTTTGCATCTAAACTTCTACACATTGCTACTTCAAACACAAGAACAAGCAAAAGAGAGAATGAATAGGAAGAAGTGCTCAAGGTTGTCTCAAAAAGTCCTTTGGAACTGCTGCCAAGACAGCTCTAGGAAAAAGAAATATTTTCATAATGTAAAGGCCAAATAAGCTACTTATCACCACAGAAAATAAAAAAGGGGAAAATGATGTGGTTGGTGGGCAAAAATAAAATGTAAACCACACCTAGCCCAAACGAGTTGTTTTTTTCTTGTTTTGGTGGGGTTTTTTTTTGTTTTTTTTTTTTTTTTTCAAGACCAAGCTCCTCAATCACTTAATTTTCTGCATGTTTCAGCAATAAAGAAACCTAGGATAAATGATGCAATTTAGCTGGGCATTGCTCCTTGAAAAAAGAGGTCTGAACATAATGTGCAATCTTGATGCAGTATAACCAGGAGTGTAGTTGGGTTTTCTTTATCCAGTATGTATGCCAATATGTGGACAGTACAACAGTCTATTGTGTTTACTGACAGGTAAATTTCGCATTCAGTGAGAAGATAGCTCTTCTAAAAAAGCAAACACAGAACTTAATTGATAGTGAATGCTTAATTCATTTTCATAAAAATCAATAGTGTTTCTCAAGAGGATAAAGGTGAATTAATTCATTTATCTAGATCTTTAAAGCCGATGCATAGTAAACATGAGATGTTTAACAAAGGTTAAAGAGTGCTTGTTGGGAGGCCTTCAAGTTAGCAACACTGTTTTGATTTGTTTGATTTCTTAACACTGGGAAGATTATTTGTATTAAATTATCACTGTATCATTCCACAGTAGAACAGGTGTTTCTTCATGTTATAGTTCTATTAGTAGATGTTTTTCCACTCATGCAAATTCATAACACATGCAACACAATCAAAACATGAAACAGCCTATGTTACTGATGAATAGAAGTTAAATTAACTGTTTTGATACAAAAATTGTAAAAAAAAAAAAAAAAAAAAAACACCAGAAAGAAGAAGCTGGATACTAAATGTAAGTAATAGACTAAACAGCATAAAGATCCAAAATACAGTACCCAGTTTTACAAACTTGTTGTTAGACTTCCCCTGCCTTGAGAATCTTAGTCTCAATAACTATAAAAAGAATGAAAAATAGAAAAAGGGGTAGAAGCCTAAAAATCAGAGGCTTTCATACCCATCTGATATTATTGATTTCCTTTTCCTTTGATTATTCCATTGCATATTGTTTTGGGGTTGTTTGTTTTTTGGGTTTTTTTTTTGTTTAGTTTGTGTTTTTCTACAGCCTTTACTGCCTCCTACAAATCACAAAACATAAAGAGCCAAAAATCAGCCAAACAAGCAAAGACACAAAGATTACAAAGAAATATGCTTCTTGTTGTAGAATGTCATGGTTTAAGCACAGGCTGCTTAAAGTTAACTCTGCTAGTTTTTTTTTTATTTTTCCTTTTTCTTCATAAATAGCTAGCAAGAGGCTGTGTTTTGGATTTACGCTCAGAGGAGCTGATAAGAGAATAATGTTTTGTTCTGCTGCCAAGGTCAGCAGACGAGCAAAGAGGCACAGCCGGTTGCTAGCATAGGATTTGCCCTTATGTTAAAATTGAAACTCAGAATAGCCAATGATTTATTCCATAACATACACGTCATGCACAGTATATAGGTAAGAACACCCGGAAGAGTGCTCTCTTTTGCCTCCACTTCACTTTTCGGTTTCGGTGCTCTCTCTCTCCTGGCTCGGCATCGCTCTTC
>NW_010100663.1:0-23367 GCF_000699245.1 Pterocles gutturalis | reverse complement strand
TTCCTCGCCATCAGACAACCCATAACAGAAGGCAAAAGGGAAGGCCCACAGAAGAGTGTAAAGTGTGTTTTAAAACCTGCCCCTGATTCCTGCAGGAGGCCCAACCCACATCACCATCCACAGCTCAGCTACTCTCCCACGAGCTGAAAACCAAGTACTCTGAAACCAGGACAAAGCAGGAGGCTATGAGGATTATTTACCTTAACCAGCCTTTCTAATTTCCATAATTTCTGCTGCTTGGAGGACTGACCCCTGACTCTTTTCCTTTACCAGGATTCAGAGTTATTATCTCTGCAATTAAAGCAGTTACAGAGGGACATTTGAAATGCACGTTCTTTTGAAATATTTCTAATAGAAATATTGAGGAGCTCTGCTAGCTTTGATCTCTTACCACATCGTGCACAGAGCTCACTCCTGCCTCTCTCTCCCTCCTTCTCCCTCTCCAAGCATGGCTGATCCCAGCTTCTCTGTGTGTAATCAGACGTGTCACACCTACACAGAGGTAAATTTGGCTTATTTAAAAAGGAAAATTAAATTAAAACTGTTTAGGAATTAATTGTGACTGCCTTGGCTTAATCTATCATATTATCCTATTGTTGGCACATCAGGGCAAAGTATCAGCTAACCCAGTTTTGGAGGGAGAGAGGGAGGGAGCACACTCACATGTGCCTAAAGAGGCAGGAATAACTTCTTGGAGAGACATTATTTATTCTTATGAAGTTATTATTCTTTTGAAATAATAAAGTGTGTTGCATCAGCTGATCCTTTATAACAGCAGAATCTGTCATTTTATTTATGGAAAGAAGCACCATGTTGCATCTATGTCAGCAAAAAGACTTTATATGTTGCATGCCTGGCAAACCTATGCGCACTTACAAAAAGTGGTCAACATGCCTAAGAGAGGGAGTTAACTATCTTCACTAAAAATAAAAACCACCAAGGCACAAATTATATTAAGTAGTCAGAAGAGAAATAACATTCCATCAAAAGTGCTGTGAAGGAAAAAAATTATTTTTGAAAACACAGTTGCTGCAAAAGCAAAATATTTTATCCTCAGAATGGCATCTTCTTTCTATGCCATGGCCAGGGTCTTTATGACACACTTTCAATGACAGATGAAAAAGTATCACTTCCTGGGGAAATGTAACAGCTCAAAGGAAACTCAGTTTCACAACTGCATATCAAAATATTTGGTGAAGCAATGAGAAAATTAAGTTAATAAACTGTCCCCAGTGTGGAAATACTTAAAAATTAACATCAGCTCCACTGCTTTAATTTGAACTTCATCTGTTTAATGCATCACAGTTTGGAAACCTAGAATCCTGACAGGAAAAATAGCATAGTCACTTGGGTTAAACACATTTTCTGGAGTCTAATCCCTTATTTAACCTAATTTGTGTGGCCTTGAGCAAGTCCCCTTTCCATGTATCAACTTGTACACCTGAGAAGCAGATTTGATGTGCTTGTGGTGACACCACAAGCGTGAATTCACTGCTGTGTCCCTGGCATCCTGAAGATACCAGTGCTACATAAATACAGAGCTCTGCCTGAAATACTAATGCTGCTTTGGTAACAGCAACACAACCCAGTTTCTCAATCTCTGTTATCCATAAGCATCTCAATGAGAACAGGGATTTTAGAGTGGTGGTAACAGCTCGGTACTGAGTTACCTACTACCGAGCAGTGATTTAGAAGGACTGTCTCAATTACAGCTGAAGCACAATCCCCATCACTTCCAAGTGTCTGAAGTGCCAGAGCGTGTTGCATACTGGTGGTGAGTGGCAGAATATCTGCACAGAACTTTTCTGTAATTAGTGAGGGTATAATAGAATAAAGCAGCCTTTATTGATGACAGACAATAGGTGGATGCTCTTGTTCTAGGGAGAGGATAAGTCTCTCTTGTTTTCACATAGGAAAATGACACTTTAGCTGAAGTCTTTAGTCTGGGAACAATAGTCTACAGCATTGAGAAATAAGGAAACAATTCTGTGGAGTGACGCCAAAATTCTCTGCAGCCCAAGCGAAATTGTAATATAAAACTTGAGAAAGAGAGACAGGAAGGGGCTACTGGAAAAAGAGAACACAATTTAGTACAATTTAGAACAAATATCAGAGGTCAGGTTGTAGGTATCTTACCCACGTATTCCCAACTACTGATAATCTCCTGCTTTCTGATAGTTGAGTGTGGAGGTACCCACACAGCCCACCCTTGGAAAATTAATTAAATTAATTCTGTGTGTGTGTATCTATGGGATTAGAAGTTTTGGACTAGTTGTAAGAGAATGTTTAGAAATTTGTATGTGTACAACAACATTTTGTAAGAGTTTGGTCTTATGGTTTATCTATTGTATTGATGACATATCCTGAGCATATATTTTGCTGACTCGCATTTATCTACCTGTCATTAACAAATCACCAAAACACTTCAATCTTAATCTGATTTAACAAGGCAAGCTGTGCAATTCTTTTCTGCTACAGCAGATGTCTTGTGACTAGGGCATTTATTACACACAAAAAATATAATCTGTGTAGACCACTAAATCAGGGTCAGTCCTTGCAACTGAAGACTTTTTTTCTTTAAAGAAAACCAGTCAATTAAATCTGAATAAACTGAACCACAAAAAGAATGGAATAAACCTCTTGCTAAAGTCTGGATCTGCTTTGATGTATTTATCCAAATTTAAAAGAATAGTATAAACTTTGCTTTTAATCTGACTGAGCTAAACTTGAATGTGTCTGTGACCAATTAACTTTGGATACAGTCCCAGGAAAGAGTCAAAACTGAATTAGGATCTCATACCTGATTAAAATAGATTTAATGTCACCTTTGGAAAGAAGAGAAAAAGAGCTGGCCTCTGTAGTTAGCTGAAATAGCTGAAGATACTTAATCCATCTGTGTGCCTCAGGAACTTCAAATCAAACTCCTTGATATTATCAAAATAATGCAGACCAACTGAGTTAGTGAGTGTTCCCCTTTAAGATACTGACTATATTGTATTCTTGGTTCTCTGTCACATCAGGTCACATGTGATGTTGATCTTGACCAAGGGGAGTAAGTAGAAAGAATGGATGAAATTAGAAGGGGCTAATGACACAACTCATTTTGAGATCAGTTCAGATCAGCTGAAGGGACTGGATCAGCGTTTTTTGACCAGAGGCAATCAGGACATCTGCTAGAAGAAGGTAATTAGACATCCTAGAATCATGAGTTGCCCAGCTGGAAGCTAATGAGTTATGGAGCCCCAATGAAGGAGAAACAGAGCCTAATTAGGCTAAATAGGAATTCCTGAAGGAACAGGGAAATGTCAAGGAGCAGAGAGAAAAACTTCTTCCAATGCTTTTTAACCAATTTAAAAAAAAAATGTCTTTTTTAGCATAATTATTTCTATTTTTATTGCAAAATTGAAACCATCTTCTCTCTCTCCCTCATCTTCTGTTGTCCAAGTTGGTGCTCTCTTCTTTCTCGGTGTAAAAGGTCCATTAGTAGTTTTCCAGTTGGACAACACAATGTCTTACCATGGAGGTTTGTTGCACATGGTATGGAAGCGGAAGGGGAATATCGCTGGTGGTATCAGCAAGGTATGACTCTCCTTGAACACACAAATCTGAACTTTATCACCCCTGAAGGGGTCCCATACTAAACCATGAAAGACATCCTATTTGGAACTATAATTCTGCCTCCGCATTTTATAGTCTCTCAGATTCTTTCCACACCTGCTCCCTCACTATTTACTACATAAATCAAGACAGTTGTGAAACTTGGAGAAAGTTTAGTTTGGATCTAAATGACTTAAAAAGGAGACCTGTGGACCCAAGTAAATCTTCAAGATATGTGTTGAATTTTTAATTTGGATGTGGGTCTAAAATTACCTCTAGTCCATGCATATATTTAAATACGGAAGCCTAAAGCAGAAGCTACACTCTTTGGGAATCTACCCACCTGTTCTCTAGCCACAGTTCTTTCACAGGCAGTATCATAAATCCATACACAGCAATTACCTGGACCCTGACTGCATGGGAAGAAATAGGGGAGCTGAGAACCCTCATACACTACTGCCAGTGATGCCCTCAGCTGTGTTGTGGTATTCTGTTGGGCTGAAAGAAGGCTGAGAAACAAAGGCAAGAGAGTAGCAGCTGTGTCAACAGATAACACATATTCAACAGTGCAAAGATTTTTAAAATGGTTGCTTAAAGTGGAACATAGAAATAAGTGGCTTTGATTTACTTCTTTGGTAACAAATGGTTCCCTTGTATATGATCTATTTATTTAGTTATGTTTACTGGAATGTAAGAGACAAACTTTAATCACTGACTTTTGAGACTCCTAGACTTTCCCTGTAAAAAAGTATAGTGGAGCGAATGAGGGCTCTCTGGTATTCTGCTTGTTACAGCCAGTCTCACAAAGATGCATGCATAACCAGAGGATCAGGGAACAACCTAGGTCAGAAGGTACTCTTAGATGTTGCCTGATCCAAGACCTCACTCAAGGAAGGGCTAGGATCCAAAGCAGAGCAAGGCTAGATCAAACACAAGCCATAAAGGGGTGGCTTCTGCTTCCCTTTCCCACAAATACACATGCATTTCACGCATGCAGGGTGCAGTGCGGTGGCCACTGCCCTGATCTGCAATCCCATGTCACCACAGGCCGCCAGAAACAAGGCTGTGGTGATGCCTTCGTTCCCAGCCTAGCCAAGGACACCCTTTCTGGTCACTCAGTCCAACACAGCATTTTCTCACATGCTGGCATTGAAGATGCTCTAGAAGTTCGTACAGAAAGTTTGATGGATCATTTTGTCGGCCCCTATCTGGGCTGACTTGCAGGCAGTTTAATGTTACCCATACCTGCATCTACAAGGGCTCTGCTGAATCTGATGGCAAAAGCAGGTCTACACAAAGAAATAAACAGATGTAAACACCTTGCTGAAAAGAAAGTAGATTTTTCCTTAGCCATATTCATTCTCCTTGCTAAGAAGTCGGAAAAAGCTTGAAGTTTTCAGTGAAACTCAGTGAACAGCATAGATAAATGGAAAAATGACAAAGCTTGCATATGAAAGAGGATAAATCACAATGTTTTCTTGGGTTTGACCTTGCTAAAAACACAGACATAAGGCAGTTCCTAATGTGAGAAAACTTCAGGTGCATATTCAACTCTAGGTGAGTCTTTAGATGTTGCCGATGACCAAAAAAACAAAAAAAAAAAAGCCAAAACAAACAAAACAATCTAATAGAGGAATCTGCTGAGAAAGTATTATGAAATCCACAGTGGTAGCTCCTGCGGCAAGGGGGAGGAGAGGTTAATAAGGAGGAGAGAGAAAAGTGATATCATAATTCTCTAACATGTAAAACCCATAGGGGTAGCCCATCCCTTCCTCCAGGAGGTTACACCCTGATTGGATAAGATGGACCAAAAGTCTTCTGCCTGGGCTGCCCCTTCAGTATTTGCTCTCACTGAGAGGAAACATGTGTCCAGGCTTGTTTCATAGCAATCTTTGGACAGACATTTTTAAATTTCTGGTTTCCATTCCACAGGTTCAGAGCTGGAGGAGGAGAGATTGCATCTCTTAGACCTATCCGTGTGCATGGTGCCATCAAATAAAGGAAGAAAGCAGGTGTCACTATTTTCCATTTTAGGGTGGGGAATGGAAACAAAAAGTGAGTTAACAGCTTTCATACAATACTTGGGTACTCAGCCTATCCTCCTGAATTAACAGCACAATGACTTAATTTCAGGGTCAGTCATGTTATCCATTTACTTGGCTGGACAGGACCTCCTGTTTGTGCTTGCAGGGAAGACCTGCAGTAAATATAAGACCTATATAAGAATTGTTCTGTTAAGAAGGTTAACAGGAGTGATGTGAATCTCCTGGTGAAGCCAGGAAAGAGATTTGGTCTGCTCTGTGAATGTGCAAGCTCAACAGGCTGTTCTTCCTTATGGGAAGTCTAGTGATAACAGCTTGAAAGACAAACATAATTTCTTTCCTGAGGTGGACAGGGTAGGAGGGAAGAGCAAGGCTCATAGCACGCATCTTTGATGAGAGAGATATAATGTTCCTTCTTTTTGTTTTGTGTTTTTTATCTTCTTCATGTTCCCTTGTATTGTCCCCCTTATATAAGGTCCCTCTTTTCCCATGGCTGTTCTTCTGTTCATCCTTCTTTGCCTCCCCTTCATGCATCTCAGTAACCCCATGCACCAAATTCAAACTGGACTAGCTCCACTGCCTCCCCAAAGCTCATGGGCTGAAGCCAAGGCCTGTTTTGCTTGCTTCTCAGCCTGCCAAATCCACGTGTCTGTGAGCTGTCATCAGTTTTTCTTGGATGCCCCAGCCTGCTGTGTGTATAAACCTGTCAATCACACTGACATGGCTCAGTCACAATGCCTGTTGGGGTTTCCAAACAGCAAGGAAGCCAGCCACCACCAGCAGTGAGACAAAATGTCAGCCTGGCAGTGGGCTGTTGGAAACCACACGTGGGAAGGAAAAGAGTCAAAGCAGAGCTCAGGGCTGGATGACACTGTAGTCTGAACTGCAAAACTGTTCCTACACTCATCCAGCAGGCACCAGCTGTCTCCTGTGAGGAACAATAATATTTCCATGTCTCCTTGGGCTTATAAACTTCATATGCCCCATCACCAGTCTGCTAAGTGACTATCTGAACATTGCTCCCTAGCAATCACTGCCTCATACTACACAGAGGTCCCTAGGTGTCATTTGCCAGATGGGAACATCATGCAGATTGGCCTTCACCAACCAGCATTGAGACTGCCTTACTAAGCATCAGTGGTGCAGATAAATGACACTCGTATTCCCCTCTTCAACCTGCTTAATTTAAATGCAAAGATGCACTTCCTTTGCCAAAAGATAATGCTGATTGGCCAAATGCAGACCTGGATGATTTCAGGGAAGCTTAGCTGGCTTCTGCTGCTGTCACTTTTGCCGTGCGTAGATGATTTTCCCTATACGTCATCATCATCAGATGTGAGCATGCCCACAACAACATAGTCATTTATCTTCACCAACTCTTTTATGACACTTCATTCTTCCTGGATATGCCATAAAGGGAAACAAAAAAGCTAAAGAAAAAGAGTGGAGATGCTGCAGAAAGACAGAGATAAAAGGGGAAGGAAGGGAAGCAATTACACAAGTTGTGAAATACTGGAGACCATTTTCTCAGTGACAAGTTGATCTAGACCTGTTATTGTCAGTAAGAAAGGCAACAGCAAAGGAAACATCACCTACTAAATTTGAAATAGGACTCTGGCAATTGAATCTCAGTGTGCAGTCAAAACAACAACAGTAAGCAAACATGCAGGGAAATCCCTGGATTCATATTAAAAGTAAAACAAAAGCTGGAACTACACACATTTCATATGGCACTCTGTCTCCCTCTCATGGTGTGCCTTTCATACTATTTCTAATCAGACAAATTCACACACTGGTTGATGTAATGGATCCGTTGCTTCTAGTGTGGTCTCCCTGGAAGGATGAGGACCTAGGACTAGTATATCACTAGTTCAGTAGCTTAGACTAAAAGACCTAGATGGTATCCCAAGTTGTGGTAAATCCAGCAGCATCTTAGCTGCATATAGGACCTGCTGCTGGAGGTGTTCTGAACAGCACCAGGAGCTATTTGGATTGCACGGAGCAGGTCTTTTCCTTTTCTTTAAACCCTGAAGAGTGATGGTGTATTGGGTCTGGCTGAGATGGAGTCATTACCCCCACATCACCCTCATAGTGCTGAGTGCCCAAAATGTGCCCTGAAGCAGCCAGTCCCTGGGTGGCAGGGCATGTGGAAGGATTTGGGCAGGTTCCTAAGGCGGTTATCACCTCCCATAGCCTGGGACTTCACACCTGAACAGGCGAGCAACCCTGGCAAACCGACGTGCCACCTGATAGAAGGGTGCCTTTCACATTCCAGTGAAACCCAACAGCTCTCAGCATTGTACTGGGGCCTGGCCTGTGCCTACTGAGCTGCAGTTCAGCACTCTCAGAAGACTGTGATTGAGGCAGGGACCCAAACTGCATCTAAAGACACCATGGTTGAGATTGAGACTCAGACAGTAGCAGCTACAGTAATTGCCCCAGTAGTAAAGAAGCAGCAGTGGACAAGGAGATCAACAGGTCCATGTCATCATTTAGTAAGGGAGGAAGAGTTTGATCTAGGATCTTCAAAAAGGAGAAGGGAGGAAGGAGTGAGAGAAAATCAGACAGGACGCGGAAACTACTTGGTCCCTCACTTCATCAGAACTTCGAGACCTGCGGAAAGATAATGGCCGCCAGCAAGGTGAGCGGATTGCTCCCTGGCTGCTTTGATGCTGGGATAATGGGGCTGACAGTCAGCATCTGTAAGGTAGAGAAGCCCAGCAGCTGGCATCCCTTGCTAGAAACCGGAAAATTGAGAGAGAGATTGGAAGAGAGGCAGCAATTTGCAGTCTTTGGAGACGTCTCCCCTCAGGTGTGAAGGCAAGATATCCATTCAAGGAAGACCTTGTGAGGTCCCCAGCAAAGTGGACTACTGCAGATTAAGGCATTCAATATCCGAGAGAATTAGCAGTGGTGGAAGTTGTCTACAGTGATCTAGATGATGCTCTAGGTCTCCACAGATCCAGAGGATGTCCCATGTACCCAGGCCATGTGGAGGAAGGTGATTCAAGGTGCCCCAGCATCATATGCTAACAGCTTGGCAGCAATGTATCGCCCAGATATGGATATACCAGATGTGGAGAGGGCGTCTTCCTGGATTCAAAATTTTGAACAAAATCTCTGCAACTCCTCATCCTTACGGACCGGCACCGTAGCTGCCAGAGGCACCCCAAAGAACCAATCCTCTCCTGCCTCCATCACAGAAAAAGGGAGCCCCAGGCGCACGCCGCGTGGCACACTCTGGTTCCTCCTGCATGACCAGGGGGAAGACATGAGAAAGTGGGATGGTGAACCCGCCTTTAAATTGGAAGCCTGTGTACATGAGCTGAGAGGGAAAACACCTGTTAAGAAGAGGCCATCCAAGAAGGACGTCAGTGTAGTTGCTGCAGCGACCAAAGAAGGCAATCAACAGTCCCCCAGACACTGAAGAACTGAGATCACCTCCCTTGACTTTGGTGAGGGGACTTCTCGTGTGGCACTGCAAACGTCAGACAGTGAATGCTCTGATGAACAGCAATAGAGGGTCCTTGTCTTCGGCCAGGAGGAGGAAAGGGATAATCGAGTGCACTGGACTGTGTGGATTCAATGGCCTGGCACACTGAACCCACAGAAGTATAAGGCTCTAGTAGATACTGGTGTCCAGTGTACACTGCTGCCATCTGGGTACAGGTGCACAGAGCCCATCTGGATCTCCAGAGTGACAGGGGTATGCCAAGAATTGTCTGTGTTGGAGGCTGAGGTGAGCCTAACAGGGCACATGTGGCAGAAGCACCCCATTGTGACTGGCCCAGAAGCCCCTTGTGTACTTGTCATGGACTACCTCAGGAGAGGGTACTTCAAGGACCCAAAGGAGTACTGATGGGTTTTTGGTTTAGCCACTGTGAACACTGAGAAGATCAAACAGTTATCTACCCTGCCTGGCCTCTCAGAAGATTCCTTTGCTGTGGGATTGTTGTGAGTTGAAGAACAGCATGTGCCAATCATTACCAGGATGGTGCACTGGCAGCAATACCTCACAAACCGAGACTCCCTGGCTCCCATCCATGAACTGATTCTTCAAATGGAGAGCCAAGGAGTCATCAGCAAGACCCACTCACCTGTTAATAGTCCCGTACGGCCAGTGCAGAAGTCTGATGGAGGGTGGAGGCTGACAGTAGACTATCGTGGCCTTAATGATGTGACGTCCCCACTGAGTGCTGCGGTACCAGACATGCTGGAGCTTCAATATGAACTAGAATCAAAGGAAACTAAGTGGTATGCCACAACTGATATTGCCAATGCGTTTTTCTCAATTCCATTGGCAACTGAGTGCAGGCCACAGTTTGCTTTCACATGGAGGGGTGTCCAGTACATCTGGAATCGACTGCCACAGGGGTGGAAGCACAGCCCCACTATTTGTCATGGACTAATCCAGACTGCCCTGGAGAAGGGAGATGCCCCTGAACATCTACAATATATTGATGATATCATTGTGTGGGGTAACAAAGCAGAGGAAGTGTTTGAGAGGGGAAAAAGAATAATTCACATTCTTCTGAGAGCAGGTTTTGCTATAAAAAAAGCAAGGTCAAGGGACCTGCCCAGGAGATCCAGTTCTTGGGTATAGAGATACTTGAAATATGTAGTTAAGTTGTAAGTGTCAGCAACAGATGTACTGAATTATGGGGGATCTGAGCATGACACAAATGGTATGGAATAAGGGGTGGAGATTGTATTGGGTCTGTCTGAGATGGAGTCAGTATCCCCACAGCACCCTCCCAGTGCTGAGTGCTGCCCTGGCAGCCAGCAGGGGGTGTGTCACACAGCTTGGGAGGGGGCGGAGCCGGGACAGCTGACCCGGATTGGCTGTTCCATACCATGTGACCTCAGCTCAGCCATAACAGCCCAGGGCAGGGAGGAGGAGGGGGGCATTTGTTCCTGTGTTTGTCTCCAGGAGCAGCTGCTGCACACACTGAAGCTCTGCTTTCCTGGGAAGTGGCTGGACATCGCTTACTGAGGGGAAGTAGAAAATAACATCTTTGTTTTCCTTTTGTTTCTGTGCATGGCCTTGGCCTTTGCTTTAATTAAACTGCTTTGATCTTGACCCAGGAGTTTTTCATCTTGTTCTCCCCCTTTATTTTGCTGAAGGGGGAGTGACAGAGGGGCCTGGTGGGCACCTGGCATCCAGCCAAGGTTAACCCACCATAGATGGAGTCATATTCCTCCTACCCAGCTATAATTACATCTGCAGTTCTCCTAACCCTTCAGGATAAGGAAAGAATGTGATTTTGCACAGCTTTTCTGCCTTTTCCAATTAAAGATAGCAAATGCAGCATCAAATAAATTTTCTTACTGTTTTTCTTTCTTTCCTTTCGCTTTCTCTACTCTGCTTTTCTCCCTTTTATTGTTTCCGAGGCAAAGCCCATTCTTTTGTCTTCAGTGTTGCAACAAGGGTCTGAAGTAAAACCATAGTGAACTACAGCTGTACAGTACACAGGATCTGTAGGACAGAGACTGACTTCTTCAGGTACTCATTCTATTGCAAGGTTTATATCAAAGTGTTAAATGCAGCCTCATAGGTAAGCTAGTGAATCTGCTAAGATGAAGATGTAAGGTTTTTCTTACTTTTTTTTTTAAAGGTATACAGACTTCCCACCAGAGTTATACACTTTCCCTTGAGTGGTCCTTCTTACAGAAACTCAGGAACAACCTAGACATATTTTGAAAATGGGCCAGTGAATTTTTGAATCTTTTATGTTCCACATGTGTTAACAGGGATGGAGGTATTAAGGCAAGTTAATTTACAGATTTTCAACAGGTTTTTTCCATTCTCTTTTGAAAAGATGAGCCTAATGAATACAAAGAGCAGCAATATTTTCCCACTCAAGTCATATGAATATTTAATTGTAAAAGGTTTCTCTTTGCCTAAGCTGGAAAAGCAATCACCGGGGGTAAAACCTCCAAGGACATTCACACATGGGATGCTCTTCCCACCTTTTTCTGGAGAATTGTCCCTGGAGATGTTGATCCGGGTGCAGGTTTGGGGACAGCCAGTCATGTGCTGAACACAGAGACTGCAGTGAGTGTGATGTGTCAGCTCTAGAGTCATCCCATAATTGCACTGAATATGAAGTGACGTGTAAGGGTGTATCTGTTAAAAGTGCCATACTGTGTGAAATCCTAGTACTGTTCATGATCTACTGTCTGTATTCAAAGAAACTGTTCCCAGCTGTGCTAGCCAGTGGCTGGGAATTGTTGAAATATGCACCTCAGCAGTCTCTGCTGTATCACACAGAGTTTCTCTTCCTCTCTTCTGACTCTTGTAGCTATCTCTGTCATTTCCATCTCCTCCTCAAGCCCTGGAAGAGGGCACAAAGACTCTGAAAACATGCCCTGCTAGGTGGAGAAGACCAAGACTCAAAATATAAAATGCATCAGAGAAGCTTCAAAGTGTATAGTCTGAAACCTTCCCTGCCAGGGTACAAGCAGTTGTTGCAAAACAACTCTCAGACCCAGATTTTATTGCTGTTTGACATTGGCAGCTAATGCTGATGCCACAGGAGCTGATTAATAACTGCACAACAAGGAGTAAGGCTGTCACTGTGGACCAAACAACCAGCACCTCAGTGGGTTTCAGGGAGCAAGCAAGCTTGCTAAGGTACCAGACAAGCAAGGAGCTGGTGGCACTGGCTCCACATCACATGAAACCTGCACAGTCCTTGATTGTTTGAAAGAAATACTGTTAGGTTTGTTATGTTAGGTTTTTTATCCACAGACAGGTGCCTTTGATTTTTCTCTGCTGTTTATACCAGCTGACCTGGTTCAGCTTTGTTAGTTTATCTTCATCCTGATTGCCAGAACCACTTCTGTTATGCTGGCCTCTGATTTAATGTAATGTTCCTTATCTGATATTAAGTTGTTTGTGCCATGCCAGTCTTGTGTCCCTCCTGTGTGTATCACTTTCTGAAGCTCCCCAAGTTCAAGTCCCAGACATAACAGTGCTCCAGAGACCTCTATCAGTAAATAGCTGCACCTTTGCTATTCTAGTCCTCTGTTTCTTCCAAGAAAAGTTGCTGATTGCACATACCTTTTTGTGTTTTGCTTTAGTGCAGTGCAATCAACTTTTGATACTTTAACTGAAATAAGGAAATAAACTGCTTTACTAAAGCAGATAACTTGAAGCTAACAAAGAAAATGTTTTTGACAAAACATACTCTTAGTTTTGCTCTTCACCCAGATAAAACATTCAATGACTATAATTTTATTTAAAACTGAAAATGAAAATGGGGAAATAAAATAAATTTTCTTCCACTTGACCTCAATGCAATTTTCAAGATTTCAGAAAAAAACCCAACATTTTTGAGGGGAAAAGTGAAACATTTCAGCTTCACCCACCCTCTCCCTTACATATTTATTTTATTCATTTTGGCTAAAGCAGTCTGCAAATCCAGCCTGAATTTACAAAAAGCTTGAGTAATTTTCAAAATGTATTTTTAGTTAGCAGATAATTATCCATTTGAGAAATACTTATGGCTCAGGCTTTGTAAAGAAAGGCTGAAGAGGAGACACCTAATTAATCTTACTTTCTGACAAAAATCTTTCCTTTGTATTCTTGGCCGCTGTGGTCAGTATACTTCTCTGGCCCTTATTTGCTGTTCTGCCTTTACTGGGTACCTCTGGATGAAAGGAAAATGAAGAACAAATTTTTTGGTGAATTGGATGCTGTTGTGCACTTCTTATAGCATATTCCCTTTTGTGTTGAATGCCAGATTCTCTTCTTAGGGTTCCTTGCTGT
Source organism: Pterocles gutturalis (assembly GCF_000699245.1). Classification (NCBI taxonomy): domain Eukaryota; kingdom Metazoa; phylum Chordata; class Aves; order Pterocliformes; family Pteroclidae; genus Pterocles; species Pterocles gutturalis. The sequence goes on along the minus strand of NW_010100663.1, from coordinate 9,957 downwards.
TTCTGTTTTCACAGACCATCAGCTTCTTTCATTTTTTGTCAGCATTAAAAAGTAAAAAAGTGTCTGGTGCCCTTTTTTTAAAGGATAAAAAGAAACAAGCCCTGAGGTATCATGGAAAAACAGTGGTGGACAAAAATATTCAGTTTAAGTGTTACTTGCACTTTGTTATTGTCTTGCTTTAACGTCTGAATTTAGCCACAGAGGCACACAGTTGCAGAGACCCGGAGATTGTTTATGAGGTTTTTTTGATTAAAAAAACCCCAGAATCTCCAAAAGCGGACAGGACTGGGGAGCGGGATGACAAAGAAACGGCGTCTGTCCATGGTGCTGGCGGGGAAAGGGATGGCCGTGGCCAGGAATTCATCCCTGGAAGGAGAGAGACAACTAATAGGCTGCCACTCATCACGTGTGAACTAACCTCGGAGAACCAATGTTATGATTTATTGCGTGTGCTGTACTGATGAAGGAAGGCTGTGGTGTCTGCAGGCAATGCTAGGTGTTCTGCAAACAGAGATTTAGGGGCAGTCACTGTCTTGGCAGAGTTAAAGTCCACCGAAAGCAAAGTGAGGCAGAGAGACTATAATGCTGCCCTTCAGTTAGGCACAGGACCATGTCTTCTTCTTAAGTATCCTAATGAGGTATTTCCTTTTATGTGTCACAGTGTACACAAAGGTATAGGCAATGTTTTGAGTAGATCTGTTAAAGTGTTTGCAGGTCAAGCTAAAACAAGGAGATCTGCCTTGGTCTCTGGACCAGAGAACGGTCCCTACCATAACTAGCCAAGGGCCCTGTAGTCCAAGTTACTTCTTCATAGTAGCAACTAGTAGGTGTTCAATAGATGGGCTATAGGAGGTTATCACGTGAGACTGGGCACAGTCAAATCCTCGTAATTGAATAAGGGGGCTTATTTTGTCCAGAGTGGACAGAATGCCTTCTTGATATACCTGCTTTCAAACAACTATAAACAGACCTAATGCTGGAGTGTATGAGGGAATTTGGACATAGTGAATTAGGACCTGATCTATCCCAGAATAATGGCCCTGCAGAACCATTCATATTTAATGATTATAACCTGGGAAGAAGGGTGGGAGGAGGAACTCACCCTACATCTTGCATCTAAAATTATTTCTCTGCCTTTTCAGTGTCAGGAGAGCACAGGATGAAACATACATGAAACACACTGATTTGAGTTTTGCATCTCTAAAATCCAGTTTGTGAGGATTTACGAAACAAAAATATGACCTTTTCAATCCATTTTGTGGAAGAATTAAATTAAAGCTTTCCAGAGCAACTATCAAACTCAGAAGAGACTGATTAACTGACAAAAAAGTAGTAGAAATCCCTAGCAGACCAAACCATGCAAGAAGAAAACTATGCTGTGATGTAAATGGAGGTTTTAATATGTTGGTCTTCTTTTTAACATTGATTGGTTTTCTGTTGATGCATGTATTTAAGAGCTTGCAAATTCTCTATGCTCCTGTAATCAATATAACATATAGATGTGGTCTTTTCTTGATTGACAAATTGTTCAATTTACATGTCTAGCCCTCAAAGCAGTGCGTTGGTATCATTGCCAAACCTAAATCCAGAAGAATGGAGGAACACAAAGTGCATCTAGCCTAGCATAAAACCCACGAGAAGTAACAGGATAAGCTGCCATTGTTGGTGCAGAAAAGCTGACACTGGCAATTGTTTGCTGCTTAATTTTCTCTGTCAACAAAGGGGAGCTACCTTAGTTCATCAAGCCCTCGGCATAATGCAGTGTTTACACAGGTTAATGTTCGTAACACATTCAAGGAATACACAGTATATAAAGCCTAGAACTGGAAGCTTCTGGGAAACATTTGTCCTTCTGTTGTGTGCCAGTACAACATGCAGCAGCAACAGACCTCCTGGAATAGGGGTGGGTTGCTAGGCACTATGTCCATATAAAAATTAAGCCCTAATGATATATCAGTAACATACATCACTGCATGTTTAAAATGCATTTGCTTCAGCATGTGCTTAAGTGTTTTGCTGAACTGAAGCCATGAGTACTAAATGGCTAAGCTGAATGGGAAAATGCCAGAGGAGAGTGATCTTAAAAGAATAAAATCAAACTGTTCCTGGGAATGATAAACAAGCATATATGAAATGAGACACAAGCCCAGTTCTAAAAATACTGTGAGTGGAGTGCAGGTAAAGGATAGGAAGTTATAAGTACTAATGCAGCTCTGCTAACTTCAGTGGACATGAATTTATCCTCTGTGAGAATTTGCTTTGACTGGGCCTCCCAGCCCCCTGGTAAACATGACTAGGGATTCAGAGGGCCTCAGATACCCCACTGCTGAGAGCAACAACAGAAATCCCTTTCTGAGCTGAATACAGTGTGCAGGGCTTCTGTGACAGGGCACAATGCCAATTACTTTGAACTTCCAGTTGGGAATCCAAGTGTCCAACCCAAATGGTCAAGGATAACTTAAGGGAAAGCCAGGGACATGAGCCTGGCTGTAGGTCTCATGGATAAATAAATATTGTAAGAGAGGTAAATCCCAATATCACTTTTGTTTGCATTAAATGTTGCTCTGCCAAGATATGGGGACAGAATGGGGGATGCAGAGTATACTGTCCAGGATGTAAAAAGGAGGCAAGTAGAAGATAGCCCCAGATGAAACAGACAAGCAGCAGTAAAGTCCTGACTGACATCAGAGGCCAAGACTTATAAGGACCTGCCTAGGCCAAATCACTCTTCCAAATCTGTGAGCAGAAAGACTAAGTAATACTAAATTATAGGTAATACTTTATTACTAATGGGCATTTAAAACAATTTCTCCCATCTTTTTGTCTCTTCCGTCTTTTTTTTTTTTTCTTCTCCTTTTCATCAGCACTAGAAACTCAAGGAGTGGTTGCCACTTCTGAAAATGAATCAGAATAGAAAGGAGAACTGATAGAAACACAAAAGCCTCTTAACCCTTATTACCTGCTGCCCATCCCCACCTTATTCATTGTTCCAGTCTGAAAATTAGTTGCAAAATTTAAATGAAGCAAAATAAAAAAGATGTAGAGATGACCGAAATCTCTTCAGGGACCAACGAATAATCTCAACAAAGCGAGGTTTTAACAGCGACTGAACCTGCAAGAAAATGAAAAAGCTGGAAGACTCGTAGCAAGGCGCTAACTACATCTTATTTATAGTATTAGTCTCCATCACAAGATCACTAGGAGATGGGGAAAAAAAACCTAAATGCTCATTCTTTTAGATTAAACGCATAGAAACGACACAAACATCTCATGTTTGTGCTTCTGTTAAACCAGGACAAGGACGTGTAGTGAGAGCAACGAAAACCTAAGCAGATTGCAAATAACAGCCAAGGACTATGCAGTAACTATGTTTAGTAGATCATTATCTTTGCCTTGTAGTATGGCCTGATGTCTTCATACACTATGCTGGAGAACACCTTGCACTGCACTGCTTACTATCTAAATGGGGAAACAAAAGGCAAGGGAGAAAACACTGATATTGGTAATTGTAAGAGGTCACAAAGGTCATTAATCTCTCCCGAGAATGTGGCCAAAGTCCCAAGACTTACCCCTTAAGACATGTTACCCTTCCAGCTGCTTGCCTATTGAAACAAATGATAGGAGGACAGATACCAGGCTTACTTGGTTTTGGATCTTAATCCCCTATGGGTATGAAATAGGTAGAGGGGATGACATCCAGCTGTGGAACTGCATCGTAAAACATGTTGGGAAGGAGTGGAAATCCAGTGAGTTTACAGAATTTGTTCTCGTGCTCTGAGTAATAGTCCTGTTATAAAACCAGACCATTAGGTACAGAAAAGCTCTTTTAAAGAATTTTGAGAGTTACCTAATGTTAAGTGGTGGTAATTTTACTTCTCAGATAGCTATGCAATACAATTTATGTTAACAAGGCTGTTTGCTTTCCATTTGTGTGGAAGGACACAAATAACGGGCTGGTCCATTCTTTCTAGTACTTCTGTAAAATGCACATTTTCCTCTGGTATTAGCAATAGCATAGAGAAAATATGAGATTTCTTCTAAGATGGTTAGCAGAATTTATTCTTAGTTCCATTGTGTTATGAACTGTCCAACATTTATACCACTAAGATATTATCATTATAGTGTATTTTCATATAACTTAGACTTTGATCCTATATAGAAATCTGTATTGGTTCTACCTGAGATGGGTTAGTATCCCTCTAGCACTCTCCCAGTGCTGAGTGTCACCCTGGCAGCCAGCAGGGGGTGTGTCACACAGCTTGGGAGGGGGCAGAGCCAGGACAGCTGACCCGGATTGGCTGTTCCATACCATGTGACCTCAGCTCAGCCATAACAGCCCAGGGCAGGGAGGAGGAGCAGGGCATTTGTTCCTGTGTTTGTCTCCAGGAGCAGCTGCTGCACACACTGAAGCTCTGCTTTCCTGGGAAGTGGCTGGACATTGCTTACTGAGGGGAAGCAGAGAATCACATCTTTGTTTACCTTTTGTTTCTGTGGATGGCTTTGGCCTTTGCTCTAATTAAACTGCTTTTATCTTGACCCAGGAGTTTTTCATTTTGTTCTCCCCCTTTATTTTGCTGAAGGGGGAGTGACAGAGGGGCCTGGTGGGCACCTGGCGTCCAGCCAAGGTTAACCCACCACAAAATCCCAGAAGAAACTCTCAGTTGGAGGTAGTTGCTGGGTGCAAAGTTCATTCCCTGTCCTGCACTGAAAGACATTGGTAGTATGTCTGTGTCATTTTTCTCTCAAATCCCACCTTCCAGACTTCCTCGATTCAGTCTATTCCCTTTCTGTCATTTAGGTGCCTTTCAGCATCCTTTGCTGCGATATTAATTTCTACAGAAACACTCTTACATAGTATCTTTCAGGTTGTCCTTTCACATCTTTTTTGCTATGGTTTTGGTTTTTTTGGTTTTTTTTTTTTTGTTTTTGTTTTTTTTTTGTTTTTTTTTGTTTTTTTTTTAGATCTTCTTTCCTTGTGTCTTTCTGCTCTTCCTCCCATGCTTGCCTACATTACTTTTATCTCCTTATATGCCTTTATATTCCTTGCTCTTTGTAGCCTCTGAATAAGCTGTCCTATAATCTTTCCTTCCACTCCTCTTTCCTTTCAGTCTCTCTCTATCCCATTTGGTCTTCCCCATTTCTTTTGTTTCCTTGTACCCTTCTGTCTCAAATGTTTCACCTTTTCCTCCCTATATCATTCATTTTGAGGATTTTTACTTTGACTTCTCCTTTTCCTATCACATGCATGTGTCTCACTTTCTTTATTTCTGCACCCACATTTCTGTGAAGACATTCATTCCCCTCTCTCCTCAGCCTCACCAGTTTTTGGAAGGGAGAACTGTCTAAATTAATTTGTGGATTAAAGTACAACATATGAAGCTGATTCTCAGTGGAAGGATGTCCCACAGCAAGAGAGTACTGCTAATGGAGGAGCAGAGGTGCCACAGTCTTATTGGTGAGATCTATATACATCCAGGAGCTAGTCTAACAAGGAGGGCTGATGCTCAGTGCTGCAGATTAAAATTTTATATTAACAAAACTCTTAAGATCCTCTGTGTCACGGTGTCATCCTCTCCCTTTTGTCAGCAGCAGTGTGTTAGTGCAAGTGCCCTGAGGCATGTGGAAATTATAGACCTTGATATTTTATCTGAATTTAGAAAATTTTAGCCCAGTCTGTCTCTTCACCTTTTCTTACAAGGGACTTAGTCGTATTTATAGGAAGGCACTTTCAGTGCACTGCTGCAGTGGTTGTGGGACCCTCCTGTAAATGACCGTCACTATCATTAATGGCTAACAAGGGCCTGGATCCTCTTGTTGCAGTATCGTCCTGCATCCCAGGAGACTGTAGGCTATTTTACTCTGCATACAATGATATTTCGCTGTGTCCTTTTAGAATCTGCTGTTCTTCACAGACCATTCTTTGAGCATAATTACATTACAGGAAAATGGAGGCAGTAACATATGCTTTGCTTTCTTTCTACACCATGTAGTGTTTCAGAGATCTCTCTCCCACCACGTCAGTTTTCTTCTAACCAAATTAGTGGATCTGATTCTTTTATATTTTGTCCCTGTTTGAAATATTCCCCTGTGATTCTAATAATTTTCACTTACCTTTCTTAACATCTCTTCCAATTTATCTCATGGCCTCTTTAAGCTGAGGTGACCAAAAGTAAATGTAGGATTCAGAATAAGGACACACTGTACAGTGGGTTTTATACAATGGCATTGTATCATTTTGTCCGTGCTATTCACCATCTCCTTTCCCATGCAGCAAAACGTCTTATTTACTGCTTCTGCACAGAGAGCAGATGTCTTCATTGAATGATCCGTAATGATGCCTAGAACTCTTTTTCCTAAGAAATAACAGCCTGTTCTGAATCCATCAGTATGTATTGGTAGCTTAAATTGTTCTTTCCAGTGTCCATTACCTTGCACTTGTCTAAAATGAATCTAATCTGCCTTTGTGTTGCTAATTTTTCTAGTTTGATAAGTCTTTTTGTCATAACAGGACAAGAACATACAGACACCTGTTGATGGCACAGCAATAAGGTTGGGATGGCCTGGAAGCCAGGGCCCATCCCACAGCTCCGAGTGGGGCACTGGGGGCAGCCCTAGCCCCAGGTGTTGGACATCAACCACGGACCAGGGGTGGGCCACGGGCAAGGGTGGGTACTCAAATGAGACACAAACTGTGTTTGGGGTTAGGTTATGGTATAGTTACAGCCTATGAGCACTTGAATAGTACCCACATAGGTGATAGGGCTGTACAGGATTGTATATACATGTAACATTACTAAACGATGGAAAAGAAAAAATACATCATTTTGTACCAGAGAAAGTTCCTGATGCTGGGATAGCTTACACTGTGGAACAGTTATGGCAGAGAACCATATCACTTGGGACATTTAAGATTAAGCTGATCAAAGCCTCAGCAAATGCTCTGTGGGAAAGATTCCAAGGATAGAAATATGCAGTGAATAACAGGGGGTTTCAATCTCTTATTACTATGAAATTATAGCTTGCTTTGCACAGCAAGAAAAAGTTGCATAGATTCATTATATACAATATAAATCTTTCAGTTTTGTTACATACTCAAGGAACAAACTAAATTCCAACAGGATATCATCATACTGTGCCCATGCCATACAGGTAAGCCTGTATGAATGGCATGCAGTCATGTTCATAATGAATAACAAATGGAACAATAGCCTATCACTTTTGCTAAATTGTCCTTGCTGCCAGCCAGGATGACAGATTTTACTATTACATTAGACATTTTTACTAGTTTATCCACAAGAAACTTAAAAAAAAAAAGAAAACAACTCTTGGTGAACTACTAATTACAAATGGACTTATCACTGAAAACATAGGGCAAAACCTTGCCCTGGGATATGCATGCAAAACTGTTGTCTTCGGAGTGAAATGCATGCATATATCCAAGGGCAATGATTAGACTATTACTATTTGCTCAAAGAAATAAGCCAGGTAATAATGAAGGAGGACATTCTTAGTGGTTTCATCCATAACCCTGCAATCTTGAGCCATGTATATTTTCAGATTTAACCTGAAACCCTTTACAGCATGCAATTAGCCTGACAAAATACTGTTTCAAGTCTCATTCATTAAGAGATTCCTCAGGGTCTTGATATTTTGCCTTTTAAAAAAAATTATCACTAATTCTGAGAGTACAAAGCAAATTTCAACTGAAAGCAGATCCTGAAATATGAGAAAGAAAGGACAAGAGGACAGAAAGAGAGAAGGAGAGAAAGAAAAAGATAACAAAAGAGAGAAAGAGAAAAAGAAAGAGAAGAAAGAGGGAAGGAAGGAACAAGAAGGAGGGAGACAAAACAAATTGAAGGAAGGAGGAGGGGAGACAAAACAAATGTCCATTGAGGTTTGTAGAGTGAAAATGACATCTCTGTTCTCATTTGCATACATGAGATGTGCTCTTGAAGTGACATGTGTATAGCACAGAGAAGCTGAAAGGTTCTTTATTTCTAGGATGGTCTCTTGGGTTAATTTTGGGGAAGAAGCATCCCACGTCTACTTGAAGACTTTGTGAACTAGGCAATCTGTGGACTAGGCAACTTACCAAGATATTGAAATATTAAAGTAAAATAGGCCTTTAACTTTAGATATGGAGACTTGGGAAATGCAAATGCTTTTAAAATAGTTTCTAATCTCTGACTGAACAAGCCTAACTCTTGGAATCTAGGACTGTATTTTCAGAAGTGAGTAGTGATGGCGTGTGCTGAATGCAAGACATGCTAAATCATTTCTGAGGAAGAACTGAGCACTGGTCATCTGGAACTTTGAGCCCTTTGAAACATCTTAAATTGGACATAAAATATGATTTTGCATGCTGAAAATTTATTGTGGAATTCCTAGTACAGACATGCTTTAAGTTTGCACTGCTAAGAATTTACTAAAGCCACTGAAAATACGCTAATTTTCAGCAACATTTCTTCTAGTGCAGGTGTTTATGGGATATTTGCAAAAGATCCATTGGATATTCATAGTAACATTGATGATGATGATAACAACAATAATAATAATAATAAATTCACTGTTTAATTGTTTGGAATTAGTATTTTGGCAAGACTTTTGCAGGTACTTTTTGTTGTTCTGCTCTGCTGAACAAGAATGCAAGCAGGCTTTGGCATGCTTTAGCGTCTGGTCCAGAGTCTATTAGAATAAACTGTAAAACTCCTCTTGACTTCAAGGGATGGGAAGACCATTTTCATAGTACATCAAAATCTCTCTGACAATAATACTAGCAGTCATTCCTTTTCTCATCTGCAAGGTAAAATGATCTTCTGCAAAATTCTAGGTAATAGTAGTGCAGCTTTTGACCTTCATCGGTGAAATTCTCATTGCTGAGTCTTGATCTTGAGTCCACATGCTCTATTAGCTTTGAGTATGCCTAGACAGTTACTGGAAGCTATCATTCCAGTGACTGCTTTGAACATGAGACATCTGCACTCCTGCTAATACCTCTGCCGCGACTGCTGCATCTCCTTCACTTATGGGTTTTCCTATACGGAATTATTGTCAGCGAGAAATTTGGCCTTGTTGTCTCAAGTGGATCACATTAGCCTGTTCAGTTTTCGTTGCCATTTTCCAATCTGAATTATTTTTGCCTGTTATCTCATGTTCTGTTTTGTTCAGAAGATTCTAATAACAGTTCCAGGAAAGCCACAATGGATTTTTCAGTAATTACTAACTGCTTTTTATGAAACATGACTAAATTACTACAAAGTATTTCTCCACAGTGCAATCTACTTAGGTTCCAGTTCTGTGAGGATTTACATATGTGCTAACTTATGCTTGGTGGTTTGAAGTTCTGCAGTAAAAAAACCACAAGCCTATCTTAAGTATTTCAAGAAGGGCACTGAGAAACAGAGGAACTTTGGATCATTATTATTCATCCTTTTATTCTTCTTTAACATTAAAAGATTTGGTTCCTGAGGGACCAGTTAAGTACTTGCTTAACTCCAGTTAAGTTGCTGTCAGAGCTGACCTTAGCATATGACTTAAAGAAGCTAGAGACAGCCGTGGTGTCATTATCAAGTGACGATACAGAGTGGCACAATAAAAATAAAAATATAACCTATAGACAACAGAACAAAAGGAGTCTTTTCCTAATTACATCTGGAACTCCAAGCTTGACAAGAAAATATATCACATAGGTGTTTGTAGGCAGAATGTGAAAAAAAGGCAGAACTTGCACAAAAAGCACAGTGGAAATCTCCTGCAACATCTTCCTGCGTCTGTGTCCTCAGATATGAGCATGTTATCTTGCTATAGATCACCAGGTCATATTTCATTTGTTACAAAGCTGATGCCAGGCACTGCATAGTAGAAGCCATTTGCAGTAGGTGTAAACTTTAATGGACCTTTAAACCCTAGGGAAGATGCTAAATCTTCTGGACTTCACTATACTTGTACAAGCATCTG
>NW_010100662.1:7840-18901 GCF_000699245.1 Pterocles gutturalis | reverse complement strand
TTAACATTTGGCAACTTAGGTAAATATTTTAGATACAAAGTTTTGAAATGAGGGAAACTGAGGAATGAAAGAGAAACAGCACACTGAGTGGACATGGTTTTATTTGTTTGAGAAGAATTTTTTTTAATTCAAGATTTTGCAGCTCAGGGACTTGAATTACTGATGAAAGATTGAAATAATCTTGTGAAATTCTTGTTTTATAGTTTTCTCTCTCTGAAAAATACATGGGTATTTTTAAAGCAGTTATATCAGAGACTCTGGTCCCCATTTCTGGTTTTGCGGCTAGAGACCTGCCTTGTAGACTGGAGAACTGCATCCGGTTCTGGGATCAAGAGTTCTAGTCTTTTCTTGTCGATGACATGCTGCATGATGTTAGATAAATCACTTAACCTTTCTGTGACATACTTCTCTGTCTGTAAAATGAGGTTGATAATCATATTTGCTTACCTCACAAAAGTGTTAGAAGAATGAATTATCGCTGTTTTTATAACCATTTATATCTCTCTCTGGGGCAAAGGCTGCTTTTTTTTTTTTTCCTGTGCTCATGCAACAGCACAGGAGTCCTGCTCTGATGGACGTTCTTAAGTGCTATTATGATATAGAAAGATAAAAATTAAATATAGCTTTTGACAATGCAGCAAACAGGGTTTGCAAGTATAGCAAATACAGTGGGTGAGATTAAAAGAGCAGAGAGAGTGCTAAAGAAATGATCAATTAAGTATAGTGATAGCATCCTGAAATATAACCCTACCTCAAAGTGGCCAGCGTAACCTTTCTCTGGCAACCATTCTTCTATAAAGGGAAGAGAAAAATGATTAATATTTATATAGGTCTGTAAATAGATTATTATTATTATTACTTAGATTAGTGCTTGGAGGCTTTGGACAAGAACGAGTTGCATTAAGAGCTTTATAAAACTCTTAAAGTGGAGAGAGTCCTCACCCTAAAGAGCTTGAGGTTAAAAGAGACAAAGAATGAACCTGAGGTTAAAAGCGACAGAGCGTGAAGTTGAGGTTAAAAGCGACAAACCATGTCAAAGGAAGTAGAGACATACATATATGTCCAAGGATATATAAGAGGTCACTGCCAGAGATGGGGATTCCCAGGCTGACATTATTTCAAGTCATTCATGCCACTGCCTCTGCATGACTATTGCTCGTGTGCTGTTCTTGTACTGCAGGTCACCTTCATTCACACAGGCTTGGTGTTTTTACTAGGAACAGGCACGAAAACGTAGAGTGGCCAATGAAGAGACTTAGTGACCATGCAGACAACTGAGGAAGGAGGGAATTGGGGAAACTTGAACTGGTTTGTGGATTGGGGACCACCACTGGCAATAGTCAGTGCAGCCTTGGTAGTACTTGATCCTGTTCTCAGGGGAGAGACTTCCACACATCTTTCTTGAACAATTCAGACATGAGTAAGGAGCTCAGCACTCACTGACATACTACATTTAAAAAGACTAATTTGTCCCTGGTGCTGCCTCCAAAGAAAGACTTACGCTGCAAACACAGTTTCACAGGATGGCAGTGAAGCAGCCTGGATTGAACCCTGCTGTGAATCATTACTGCCACAGCTGTAGCATTGAATACGACTGATCACAAATACTCTGAAGTCTGGGGCTGACGTCATTAGGCATCTACCTGAGGCATTCTTCTTGTGACTGGCTCAGTCCTTTGTACTTGTGCATGTCTTTTTGGTCCAGCACAGAAGGAGGAAGCAAGGTCCCTTGTTCGTGAACAGAGGACTGCAGTGGAGGTAGGTTGAGACTGTGTCTGTGCTTTGGGTCTCAGAAGTGGTTCCCAGCTCCTGGCTTTAGTTTGGGGTGAGACCCTAAATGTATAGGTAGCCTCTCCATTGCAGCTGGCTCCCAATGGTGGGGAGGCCTGGACTGGAGAGGAGCCCCAGTGTACTCTGGTTGGCTCCTGACTGGATACCTGCAGGGCCATGGCTCTAAGGGCACTCACCCCCAATTCTGAACATGATCTTGGTGGCTTTCCCAAAGATGTACCAGGAACACCCAATTGTGCCAAGAGGAGAAATGCAGAATTACTGCTCTTGTGTCTAGGCCACCTTGTCACCCTCCCTTGCCTTCGAGAGGATAGTTATTGACATTTTCCTGAAACAGAAGGACCATGATTTCCATCAGGTTTAGGAACGCTCTCAGCTTCGCTTTCCAGAGTGTTTAAGGAAGATTCACACCCTGGAGGATGGGCACCTGCCTTCTCTGCCAAAGTCACCAGGATTGGTAGGGAAGGGATGAATGGCTGGGGTTGTGAGGAGAAACGCTAACCAGACAGGACCTCACTGGGCACTGGGAAAGCCTTGTCCAGTCTGAATGTGATCACCTCTGGACTGTGAGCTGTAGTGAGATCTGCAGGAAAATCCTCGGTGTTTGACAGACAGCCAAAGCCCCGTCAGCTAGTCTTGCAGTAATATTCTATGTACCATCAGTGTTTCATGGCCAGAAATTGAAAGCGGAGAGCAGGCTTAGAGGGCGATAACCAGCACCGTTAGGGTGGGATGCACCCACCCTAGTCTGTGAAGGAGAGTGGGCAGTCTTGCTGCACAGCCACTCTCAGCATCACAGCTGCATCCTGCTCTGCTGTGGCCCCAGGCGCAACACTGGGGCAGCCCATGGGATCTTCCCATTGCCAGGGTCACTGCTGAGGACCTGGTGACCACAGGAGGATATGGCCTGGACGAGGGTGTGATGAACCCTGTCCTTGTCTTTCACTGTCAGCAAGAAGGTGTGGGGGTGGAAACAAAGTGTGAGGCTGCAAGGGGGAGAAGTGAAGATGGCGAGCAGCAATGACGCAGGTTGCCCCAAGTGCTGCCTGACCCTGAGGCAGGCTCCAGCTGCCAGACGAGGAGGAGCGGGTGTTGTGGGACCAGGATGGTTCTCCACTCACACTACCCACATGCAAAGTACTCCCGTCTGCAAAAAATTTAGAGGGAAACATTTTTGGTTGCATGCTTGCAAAAAAACCCCACCAAACGCAAAGCCAGTGGAAGTGCCGTGTATTTTTGTCATTGACAGTCTTTGCCCAGGCTGGAGACCTCTCAGCTTGGTGGTGTGGCAATGTCTATGGAACGGAGCTTTCATCAGGACCAGGGACGCCTGCTGCTTACAGTTCCTGAACTGTCCTTTTCAGCAGAGGAAAAAGCCCAAAGAAATCTGTTTAAAAAGCAAAGAAATCTGACAGCAGCTGGAGAAGAGCCCAAAAAGTTGAAATCCACCATCACTGTGGGAAAGGAACAAAGAGAGAAATTATGGCACACAGTCCTGACATATCTATTTCTTTGCAGGAGACGAGTGCCTGTGCATCTCAGATAACTTCTCAGAGAAAGTAAGTGCTATCAGAGCTCAGTGAAGAGCTTGGAGACAAAGGCACCATCCTTCTGCTGACCCTTGAGGGAAAACTGATGTCCTTGCTGCCCAGACTGGCGCGTCTGACCAGCTTGCCTCCCCACACTTTCCAAACCTCCCCAGCAGCGGATGGGGCGTTCTGTCTCTCCACCCTGCTATCTCCGATGAAATCAGTGGTTGCAGGAGGCACCATCTCTTTGCTCCCTCTCCTGCTATCTGATAGTGAGATATCCTGGGCTGGTAGGATCAATCCCAGTTGGACATGCAGCCCTGTAGTTGGCTTTTCATGAGTACTTAGTCACATTGTCTGAGCATGCTCCATGGTCATCTGGTATGTGTGCCCAGGCCTTTTTCATCCTAGTGCAAGGCAATGTTGACATATTGCTTTGACTGCAGCTGTTAAAAGGAGTCTGCCTTTGGGCTGAAACAAAACCTCAAGAAATCCTTAGAAAAGCTCCCAGCAGTCTCAGAAAAGTGAAAAGAGACTGAAGCAAGGGCTTTATAACGGAGTGACTCTTCCAATCAATTGGTGTGAGTTAATTAATTAATTGCTGCTGTTGCAATGACATTCCCTCTGGCAGAGTAATCAGAAAATCAGCCACCTGAGGCTCTTAGGGAGTTAATTGCCTTAAACTTTGTTAAAGCGGAGTGATAATACCATTTAAAAAATGTCATCAATGCACATTTCTTGTCTGTTGGGATCTTGCAAACCAATTCTTCATTTTGCAGAACAAAACCTTTGGAGTTTTACTTGGAACAATTGACTAATGAAGACAGATGAGGTGAAGAAATAGGGAGCAAACTGTGAAATACAAGTTCTGTATTATCTGAAACAGGAGCCCTGCTGGTGGATTTGAAATACCCTGAAGCATTCTCCAAACTTTCAGTGTTCATCCAGACCCCTGTCCTTTCTTAAGTGTTTTTTGTCCAGCAGGGAGTGGAGTTTCCCTACTCTCTCGGAGTTGCTCTTCTCTTTTAATTTTTTTACCCTTTCCTTTTGTTCAGCCTGATGTTATCTTGAAGAAATGTTGGCAGAAATGAGAGAACTATTCTGGGAAGAGCAGAAACCCTCCTCCCTCCCCTTTCACAGCTACCTATTTCTAAGGCTGAAGTTGAGCTTCTCTGTGCCATAGACCTCCCTCCCAAGTGTGCTTTTTGAGACCTTTGGAGGACAGTCGATCATCCATCAGTGGAAGTGGGTATTTTCGGCTAGAGCCCCTGTAGGCGTCCCTTTAAGGAGGCAAATCGGAGGCATTTGAAAGATGTCAGGCTGTCCTGTGGCAAAGCTAGCCCTGTCCCAGCAGTGGCAAAATCACTCTCAGATGAGCAAAGGATAAAGCTGTTGTGTGTCTGGCTGTCTGCCTCTCAGGCTGTCCATCTCTTGTGCTTTCCCTGCACACTCTGCTTGTTTGTGTGTGCCTGCAACGCAGCAGTTTGCTCCAGGCAGACACCTTCACTTCTTCTGCCCAGGGCTCCCATCTGTACCCTGCAAGGTTTTGACTCTGCCAAATGACAGAGATGGGGAAAGATAATTCCCACTCGGACTTCAGCACTCTGAGGACTCCCTAGCCAGAGCCTGCTAGAAAACTTCACCTTTCCTTGATATTTCTAATTGGAAACAACCCACAAAAAATGAGCTGGAACAAAGAAACCAAAGCAAGGAAACAGCTTTGTCCCTCCAAAGTTCATTGTATGAGAGATAGTGAGTGCATATAGAAGAAACAGGCATTGATGACCCGATTATGTTGATTCCCATCATTGTTATCACAGTTGGTTTATAATGGTTATTTTTTATTTTTTCATAAAGCCCTAGCTCTTTGCGTCCTGCTATTAGAGCATAATCTCAGGGTTTGTTAAAAATGAAGAGGGCCTAGTCCTTCAGATGACAGAGGAAAGCTTGAAATTGTCAGCCCTGGAGCCTCAGAAAAGAGAACAAAACCAAAAGAGACTCATGTTTTAAATTATACTTCTAAACATTCCAGAGATTTTATAGGGCCAGATTCATAATTTTATTATTACTTGAGGCTAGCAAAACTGGTATTTCTTTCCTTTACCAGCATGAAGTGTTCCTGGTCTCTGAGGGCCTTCTGGGGATGTGACTAGGGGTTCGGTGTCTCAGATCTCCCTATTGCAGCCCTGACATGGGCTCCCAATGAGGGACGCCACAGTTTGCAGATGCAAACCACCGTTCATCCCTTCTATCTTATCTACCAGTCACTTGGTGTGTTAGTGCATACATATGTTATTAAATATAAATACAAACCCCAGGCACACATTTTTATCCATAAGTAATAAAATCTAATGGAAGAATTTACAGTCATGGGTTATAAAGCAATAATAGTTGTAAAATAATTTAGCAGGGTTCAAATACAGGTGAAAGGAGAAGTTCAGAAGTTCAGCATCTAAATACATTTCCTGGCAGTTTCCTATGACAAACAGCAAATCCCCTATTGACCTGGTACTAGTAACGAAAGCCCAGAACTCTTCTCAGCTTCTCCACTTGTATTTTTGAGTTCATGGCTTCTTCAGTTTTATTACTTTTTAAGTGGACTTTCTATAGGTCAGGTTTTTCAGAGGAGTAGTAGTGAGGATTTACTGAAAAGGTCACTGCATAGACAAGAAGAATCCAAATTTCTTCAAGGCGCCCCTCCAGCCCCATGAGGAGGTAATCAGCTTTCTCCTTGAAACATGGCATACACAGTGCTTCGCAGATGGAAACCACTGGCATTACCTGGAGGGAAACGGGTGGTGCAAGCAGGCCTACGTACTGTATTTATTGGCACCTAGGGCCCCTCCAAGTAGATTTAGATGACATAATCATTAAAATGCTCACATATGTATTGCTGATATTGCAGTTTCTGCCATTTCTTGGAAGCAGCACTTTCTAGCAACTACTCTTAGTACAAGTAGACATTCTAAGTTGGGCAGCAACTTTGCTAAATGTCTTTATCATGCCAAAGCATAAAATACCTGTTCTGTCCTTAAGAGATTGAGCCTCTCTTCTGGTGCCTCTGTTGCTGTTGGTTTAAGAATGAAAGCAGATAAAATCTAGGCCTCAGAAACTGCATGAGCCATGTCAAGGGGCTGAATGTAGACTCCAGGTTCCTCTTGCCATGTGGTGCCAGCCCGAGGCACTGAGACAGGAACCAGATAGGAACCCCACAGCCGTTGTCAGCTCTGCTGCTGCTGCATTACTTACCTGAACTTTGCCCTAATGTTGGAGGCAGATAATAAGTTATAAGGTTGCTCACTGGATAAGAAGATAACTTTGCCCTATGCTTCATTTCATAATATTTTTTTTTAAAGAAATTATTAGAAGGTGTGAGAGGTACTAATAAACAGAGTGTACTTTCAATAAAAAAGGACTCAATTTCTTCAGGGAGCATTTCTCAGCGGGCTAGCAGAAAGGAGATAGCTGTGATACATGCAACACAAGAACTTTATCATTTCTTGATCCTTGATGCTTTTTAACTTAATTAACCTTGGCAATCTAAACTACTTACAGAGAATCAAGGCTGTGCTCCCAAACAAGCCCCAGTTACTGGCGTATCTGAAGAAATATTGCCACTTCCTTCAGACCTATCAAACACTGATGTTTTTCCTGAGAATTTAAGAGGTTCCCTGTCATAACAGCGTGCATAAAACTTATCTAAATAGCCTATGCTGTAATTGAAATGGGCTGCCATTTTGTTGTTGTGATATTTCCACACTCCAGGATGCCTGCTGTGCTGAATCAGGCAGCCAAATAGCTAATCCCCCAGCAAACATCCAATTAGTCCTCCTGTGCATACAAATGCATTATCGTTTCCCATGTTGTCCTTGGCAGTGAGGAATGAGCTGCTCAGAGCAGCTTTCTGATGGGTGCCAGCAGGGTTTAGAGGACACCATGGCCAGGAAGTGGCTCAGAAAGGTGTTGAAACCTTTCACTGGTGAAAGGGAGGACAGCATCCCGCTTCTGCTCCAGGGAGGCTGGGAGCAGGCGTGGGGTTTCTCCTGAGGCCAGGCTGTCCTTTTCGGGTTTGTTTGGAAAAACATCAGAGAAGGCTTTAGTTCTGGAGGCAGTTAACAGATTGGCAGTTTTACTTTCTTTTGCCAGCTTCACTCCCTCTGCCTTTCATCTTTCTTATGCTCTGTGCTGTTTCTTTCTTCCTTTAGTCCTAACTCCTGGTGTGAGTTCTTTTTCCTTTGCCCAGCCCTTTTCTCAAGGACAGGTCACAGAAAATAAGCACAGAGTCACTGGCTGGAGAAAAAGGGCATCTCTGTGTATTGCCCCCACGCCGCACCCAACAGAGACCTCTTCTGAAAGTTTGTGCAGACTTGCCTGCAGAGGAATGGTGCTAGACAGAACAAGCTTGCAAGGCCAGTTCTTTGGAAGGCAGGGAAAGTCAGTTTTTCAGCTGCCTGGAGGGTCCTGATCCGTCCCTCTGCGTGCTGTCTTCTGTTCCATGCCAGCGCTCCTGGCTGCAGCACCCCTGAGCCTTTGTTGGAGAGGATCATCAGCTGAGAAACACACAGACCAAGAATCTCTGCCTGCCTAGGGTGGGAGGTCGATGGGTTGGACTTCTAGTGCAGCAGAGTAATTCTAGAAAGGACAGTTTCATGGGAAAAGATCCCAAGCCCCGTTTTCAGGGGCGCAAGCAGCCTGCACCGTGCCAATGCTGACAGAACTGTGCCCTTGCAGAGCAACAGAGAGCCTGTCCCTGCATTCATCAGGGACCTGATCAACCCCATAATTACTTGCTTCCTGACATTAATTATCTAACTGTGGTTTTGCTCTCTTTTTCTCTTATATGCCTTTATCCTCCTTCAGTAAAATCTCCCAGCTGGTTATAGGATTTCTCAGTGCAGCCAGCCAGATGCCCTGAGACTGTACCCTGTGAGAAGACAAGCAAAGCTATCCACAATTGGCGACCCCCTTGGGGTCTCCAGGTACCCTAATTTCTCCAGGAGAACAGCTCTACTCTAAGTACTACTGCATGAGGCAACTGGGACAAAACAGCTCCTGCAGCTTCGTAAGCAGCCAAGAAGGACTACCACACGTACAATGGCTCATGTACTCAGGGCAAATGTTTAAAGAACAAATTTAGCACCAACTCAAGCGGATTAACAATTGGTTGCAGCATTTTATCCACACCCTCACTGTCCCCCAGGACATCATGAGCCAGTGAGCAAGCAGTTGACAGCACAGGAGATCAGACTTTAGCAGCTCAGCAGTAGCTCTTATCGCTGTGGACATCAGAACCTCCAGGTGGAGATTAGTGGCTTGTGCTGGGGCCATGTTGTTGTAAGGGCTTGTGGGGGCTTTAATTCCTTGCCTGGCAGATGTCAGATACAGGGGGACAACACACTGGCAAGGAGAAAAAAGGAAAAGCGTTATGGGTGGGAGAGCAGACATCTAATCCCCTAGTCTGCAAGGCTCTTTGTGGTGGATTCCCAAGGAAGCAATTTGCAAGGGGTCAGGTTAGCCTATGAAAATTAGCTCACTCTGCAATCCCTCTGCACTCTGTTTAGTGTGGTTTAGAGCAACTAAAATGGTGCCCATGTCTTTGCAAGACCTGTTGAGAAAAACTGAAGTTATATCTAATGAGTGAGGTTAAGTGCTAGCCACAACACCTGCAGAGGTCCTGGTGTCAGAATACTTTAAAAATACCAGGTAGATTAGTGCAAATAGCATCACACTTACAGCAAATGCTAAGAATGCACTATACAGCAGTGCTTCTTAGGGAACTGAAAAAAAATGCCACTTCATTAAGGAAGACAAGACAACTTTTCTTATTGTATAGACGCAGAAGCAGAGGTTGGAAAAGTTGGTCAGCTGCTCATGCTGTATCTTTTGCTCTAGACAGGGGATGATTAGTGTGGTATTTTTTCTCACTTATCCCTGAAATGGTATGGCAGTAGTTCCCACTGAGGCGCTTGAGGGTTAAACCTTTTTATGGGCCACCTTATTTTTCCTTATTTAGCTCCATGCGCCATTTCAGCCCCGCCAACACCCCAACTGGTTTACGACCTCCTTCAAATAATGCCTTAGAACTCCAGAGCTGTTAGGAGATGTTGTATAATTGTAAATGAGTTAAGCTGGTTGGGAGCTTAATTGCTGCTAAATGACCCGATTGTCTTGTACAGAGAGCAGGAAGGTCCCTCTGCTCCCATCCCATGTGTACAGTGAAGGGCTGGGGTCATGTAGCAGGTGGCTGGTAAAAAAAAAAAAAAATGCAAAGGACACTGACCTGCCTGGCTGGTCAGATACCTGTTTCCAGCCTGTGGAGCTAACTGGCCTTCTTGAGGTTTTTAATAGGTTGGTGCTGCTCAGTGGATTTGGAAGCCATTTACCTTCAGGAGCAGGGCATGGATGCCAGGCACTCCCTCTGGCTCAGCCTTGCTCCCCAACCTCTGTGGAAATCCACACTAACTGCATTTTGCAACTTTTATTTCCTGATGCCCTGGCAGTGCCAAGGAGCTTTAAGTGCAGCTCCACATGGAGTGTGCAGCATGTGCAGGTCATTGCTAAATGGCACTTTCCAATGAGCACCTGTTCTGCTGGCTGGGCTGAGAGGGGTCTGAGATCCTCCAGAGCTGGTCCCAGGTAGTAAAACCTGCACAATGAGCAATTTGATGAAATGAGTGCCCTGTTCCCCATTTTCTCACCTAATGGGCATAGCAGGGTAGTGCTGTCAGCTAGCTACAGGAGCAGACACCTCTTGGGGAAGTAGTGGGGCAACTAGCTATCTAGCTCCATGTGCTGACCTGTGTATCTACCCTTTTCACTACAGGGAAATCATAAAAAATTGCAGGAGTGAAGGCAGGCTCTAAGGTAGGGTCACAGCTTGTAAGTGGTGCTGCTCAGGGAATGTAAAAGCAAGGACTGGTGGGGTGTATGTCATGCATAATCCTGGCAGTGCTCAGGGTGTGTGACTTTGCACCAAACTTCCCCCAGGACTGCCAGTCCCCTGTAAGTGTTCTGCCTCACCAGCTGAAATATTTAGGAACAGCATCTGTCGAGAGGTAGGATCACTCTGGGCCAGGCTGTGTTTGGCATATGTTTGTTGGTATGTGAGGAGACACAGTGGTGTTGCATACAGTTTCTGCTTCCACTGAGGGGCAAATACCAGACTGAACGGCCTTTCAGATGGCAGGAAACTCAAGATGTGGGGCAACACATGGTAGAGCATTTATTTTGCAAAGGAAAATCCCAGCACTTGGAAGAACATGGTTTTGTTTTATTTCTTCCTGGCATTTTTGACTGTCATGTGAGCGTTGCCAGTGTGGTGGGCAATGCAACCATTGCTTAGAGCAAGTGTTAAAAATTATCATGGTTTTTAATTGAATTTTGTCACAAGGGGAAAAAAGAAGTGATGTAAAAAATAAGATAAAACTTCAGTCTATAATAGGATAAATGGGGCAATGCTTAGATTAAATCATATTACCGAAGCAGCATTGATTCCGGGTGGGAGAACTGCATGCAGTTGCAGAGCTCAGCAATAGGAAGGCAGCTGTGATGCTTTCAGTTTTTTTTTTCCTGCTGTCATCAGCCCAGACACTGACTTTGCACTACCCAACTAATAAGGAAGAAGAAGGTTGCTTTAAGTTTTTAATACAGTTCCTACCTAATATGTTGCTTCCATGTGAGTTTGGCTTTGAGCACCAGGTATTTTTCTAGCCTCAGAGGAAAACTCAGGGGTTTTGAAGCC
>NW_010100662.1:0-7823 GCF_000699245.1 Pterocles gutturalis | reverse complement strand
TGCTGGGGAAAAAAAAGCCATTAGCAGAGTCTTGTGCAAGAGCTAGCATTCATGCAGTGTGGTGGCATTCTGCTCATTGTGATGCTACGAGATGTGGCAAGATAAATCATTTTAATCACAGAGCCAGCAGAGAGTTGCTTTCTCCCCTCAGATTTCCAGATGACCCAGGTGTAACAATGAAAGAAATAATCCCTTGAAAGGACATGTAGCTGCTTCAGCAGCAAGATTTAATACACCATAGGATGGAAATATGTGGGAAGCATCTGTCAATGTGTCGGCGTTTTAAAACAAGGAGAGGAAAAAAGCTAAAAAACAACGATCAAAGAAACCCCCAAGTGGACAAAATGGAGTCTGTCTGAGAAAGACCATCTAGAGAGGACATTGCTTTGCCTTTGCTTCAGTTTCTCAAGCCATAAATTTGTTTTGTTTACCCCTTGTTCTGTGCTAACTCCTCAGTCCTCCCAGGAGACTCTGCCTGAAATGTCAGAGGTCAATTCACAGCAGGGCGATTCCAGGAGGCTTTGTAGGAAACCCTGAAAATACCCCAGTGGGTACTTTGGTTGTGTTCCTAGGTGAGGCAGCTCTCTGTAGAGAGGAGCTGAGCTGAAGCAGAGCTGTGTCAGAAAGCACGGAGGGGTGGGTGGCAATCCACAGCCGATGCCCTGTGCATCTCTGGGGAACCTAGGCACCTGGCACAAGCTGTCCTTCTTTTTCAGGGATCCTTACCCACATAGTGGTGCCAGAGTGAGATTTCTGGGAAGGGAACCCAGCATCCAAAGTGTGTAAAATGCTTCCAGGTTTGCACAAGTCTTGACTTTCTTGGACTATCTTTCCATAGGAAAGAGCTAGTGGAAGGAAACTCCTCCCAGCATGCCCACCACTACCTCTCCCAGCCTGGAGCTCGGCTCTCTGGTGAAAGGCTTCCTTGAATAGGGGGATGATGTCCCATGAAAGTGAATACAAACGTGTTAAGAAGAAGCTAACAGGCTGGGGTACAGCCAGTTATTTCTCCTTGGAGTACATGCAGAATAACTTGCAACACTGTAGTATCTGTACGTCATCTACTCATCTCTTGGGCATAGTGGTTTCTGGAGAAACTCTCCTTTTCCTAAGCTTATCCAGTTAATTTTTCTGAATTTCACCTGTGAGGTGACCAGCCTGGGGGCTGGGAAACAGTATCCTTTGAGGATCAGCCAGGGAAAAAGGACTTTGTTTCTCTTCAGATGTTAGGGTGGTCTCGACACTACCAGAAGGATTTCTGCTTGTCTTGTATTTAGACAGAGAAACTCACCTTTGTCAACAGAAAAACTATGAGGCCTGCCTGGCCTTCCCAGAATTTCTTCAAGTCAGTCTTTGCTGGCACATAGATCTAAAAATTGATGGCCGGTGCAGGGAGAGTTTTTATTCAGTTCAAGTACAAGCAAGATGGGGGTAAGGAAGGATGTATGTGTGACACAGGCACTTATAGGCAGTGACCAGGGAGCCATCTGTGGGCCACCTGAGCCAAGGGGAGGATGTCTTTGCTCAGGTGCAGCCCCTGAGCACGTGTGCCTAAGTGGCTTGCAGCCTGAACCTGGCTGGTGTCTTGCCAGGTTGTTGCTCTGCATTGTCAAAATGAAACATACCTCGACTTTCACTCCAGCTTACTGTGAGTTGACATTTAGCATGACCAGTGCACTGTGCTCCATGCTGCGTAAAAATGTTAGCATACCATTTGGCTATTTTGGAGCTGGAGGAACAGGTTCTATCCCTGAGAGATGTAATCTGTTTGATCTATTTAGCACCTGTGCTCCTGCTTTTAATTTTTTTACACCAGGAACTTGTAATGAGTTTAGTGAGTTAAAATCAGATTTTCAAGGGTGGCTCTTCACTGCCACCAGAAGAGAAAAAAATTCATCAAGAGTTTCTTGTCTACTGCTAGAAAATACTTTCCATCAGCCCTAGGGAACCGTGCCTACTGGAGACTGAGTGATTCTGGAAGCAGCAGGCAGGCAAATAACTTATTTTATTAGCTATATTTTGCAACCCAGTGTGTTTGTACAGTAAATACATATTTTGCATAAAGTCAATGGCTGATGCTGTGCTTTTTATTATGGACTGCTATTTTTTTACAGCTGCTCTTTTAAGCGTGAACACTGAGCATTTGTTGGTGTCATCATCTGCATTTTACATTGCTATGTGCTGTGATATAACTGTTCCAAAGCTTTGTACTGTGACAGAGGTGTCACAGTTATTTGGGAGAGATGAAACCACACTTTGAACATTTTTCATTCTTTGCATGGCCACATTTATGGTGTTTGTAAAATTCTGTGCAATTTTATGGTGTTTGTAAAATAGTGTCATTTTATGGCAGTTGGGAAGTGCTGTGATTTCAGTGAAAAAATGGATGACGCTGGTTTCAGTGGGATAGTTTTCCAGTGCCATCAAGGAATAAAAAACACACCCAAACTTTCTGAGCATAGCAGAAAACTCTTTTCAGGACAGCAGCAATTAAAGTCTTTTCTGCCTTTGGCATGTAAGTGATTATTCTTTTTGTAGTAAACAGTATTTGCTACTTTGCATTATATGTATGAGAAAAGAGTGCAGCAAGAAAACCTCTGTAGTTAAGAATTGTAATAGAGCAGAACCTCAAGGAAATTACAAATTTATATTCACACACATATGCAAAGGAGTAATCATGTTCCAAGGCTGCCAAGCCCCTTATGCCAATAATAGTAAAATTTAGCTCTGTGCAAAGAGCCAGAGAAGGGGCTTTGGGGCTTGTCTCTGCTTAGTATCCTTCACGTTAATTTGTCCCTATTTGCAGAATGTTAATGCTCCTGTTTGTCAGAATTAAACAGGAGTGTTGTTAAGTACTGCAGTCATTTTTATTCTTTGCAGCTGTGTAACCTTCAATAGCTCTGGACAACTCCCCCCACCTCACCTCCCCTTCTTGCAGGCTTATAGCACTGATAGCCATAATTGGAGAAAAATCCAGAGAGGAGGTGAGGTTTGTTAGAGCTGATAATTAGCTGATGCCATCACATCAGAATTACAATCCAATTCCTTGGAGGACTCTCGAGCCTTTTTTCCCCAGCTCTGAGACACATGCCGAATTTACCCTCAGAAAATAGGGGCAGGTGATTAGTGCTGACACCCTCCAGTTCCCTCACTGAACAGTCTGGCACAGGGTGATTGGTTCAAGGGCCTTGTCTGGAGTTAGAGTTTTCTTTCAAGGTTTAATGGGGCTTTTTTTTTTTTTTTTTTAATTATTATTAAAAAGATTCCCAGACTAATTTGACTGAATGTGCAATTTGATGAGGGAGATTTCCTCTTCAGAGCTTCTCATTTTGGGACAAAGGGAAAAACAACAGTAGCTCTGCTGACAATAAAATTCAATTAGAATTGAACTAGGACTGATTGTTTTGATTTCATTTGTGTTTATCTTTTAATTAAGCTATCCTCATCTGATTTTTAATTTTTTAAAAAAATATTTTTTTAATTTTTTTTTTTTGTCCTTTTCTTTATATGTGATTCAGGAGCAGGTGTTCTGTGAGCCTGAATTAAAAGGTATAGTGCTGTGCTGCATCTCATTTACTATACTGGAGGGTGAAGACAGCCATCTAAGAAGGTAAATATTGTTGAGATATATATGTTACATTGAGGACAGCATCCAGACCATGCCTGATTTAGGCACTGCTGATCCAGAGGCATAGGTTTGTGGCCACATCTGGCCTGGCTGAATTAGGTATTTAGTTCCCTTATAGACTCTATGGAGATATTTAGGCATGCTTGAAGACCAAAAGCCCCTGCATTAATCACAGAATCAAAGAATGGTTTTGGTTGGAAGAGACCTTAAAGATCATCTAGTTCCAACCTCCCTGCCATGGGCAGGGACACCCTCCACTAGACCAGGTTGCTCCAAGCCTCATCCAGCCTGGCCTTGCACACCTCCAGGGATGGGGCATCCACCACTTCCCTGGGCAACCTGTTCCAGTGTCTCACCACCCTCACAGTGAAAAATTTTTTCTTAATGTCTAATCTAAATCTACCCTCTTTCAGCTTAAAGCCATTACCCCTTGTCCTATCACTACACTCCCTGATAAAGAGTGCCTCCCCATCTCTCCTGTAAGCCCCCTTCAGGTACTGGTAGGCTGCTACTAGGTCTCCCCGGAGCCTTCTTTTCTCCAGGCTGAACAACCCCAACTCTCTCAGCCTGTCCTCACAGGGGAGGTGCTTCAGCCCTCTGACCATCTTCATGGCCCTCCTCTGGACCTGCTCGAGCTGGTGCATGTTGTTCTTATACTGGAGGCTAGAATGAAAAAACCACCCCAGCCATTTAAACATGGTACACAACCTGTATCAGAGGTGGGAGCAGCCACCATCACTGAGGGTGTCTGCTACCACCAGCACTGAGGGTTTGATCTTTGCCACCACTGTGATTCCTGGGCAAAAAGCCATGGCTTGGCCTCAGACGTATTAGTTACAGTGTTTATTCACCAGAATGTAAGCCATAACATTTTTGTGCCTGGAGGAAAATGGGATGCACAGCTCTGGTATGGGGGAAGAGAGTAATCCCTTTTCAGGCTGGGCCATGGTGCAGGCAGGAATGGAAAGGCTGTGCGGCCAGAAGGAAAGTAAACGTGAAAGAGCCTAACCGGGACCTTGTGGTCAGGGTAGTCTGCTGGGACAAGCAGGACTGGGGTTTGTCTCCTTGGTCAGCATCCTCCCCATGGAAAATGAAGGCACAAGATTAATTTTGTTTCTCGTAAATACTTACAATGAATAAGAACCAGTTATTGCCTAACAGTGTGATAAAACATTTCTTAGGCCAGTGCTGTGTGCTGCAACAGATCCTACAAGAGCTGAGAAGACAGCTTCCCAGAAGAGGAGGAACTAATTTTCATAGCTCCTTCAGCTCTATCGTTCACTGTAACATGAGCACAGATTTAACTTTATTAAAGGAGCATTTCTAAGGTAGCTCAGCTAAACACAGAAAATGCGAGATGCCACTGCACACTGTTGTTTTCATAAGGACAGCAGCTTTAATATTAGAGAGCAATAAATTGCCTGGAATGATATTAAGTCCTGGAATGCCGTGCTAATGCTGGTCTGCACTTGAGTAACTCCCAGTGCAACATCAACGGGCCTCCGGCTGTAGTTTTGTTCAGTAAGTAGGTGTTAGAGTTTTTTTTCCAGCATACACCAATCTCTGGTTCTGCCAAAGATGATGGATGTTTTTCCTGTTGATAACAAGAGGGACTGAACCAGACTCCCACAGCCATCCTCACTGTTCTTCCTGGAGCCATCCTCAGCACCAAGTTACAAAGATATGAACAGCAGATTTTTACAAGGTATAGATCAGAAGGCAGTGTTTGCCACGTAGCACCCTTCTTTTTTTGGGACTGGTCATAGCAAATTGCTTGTTTTATGTGTAGTTTGTGGGTTTCAAGAGTTAGCAAAGGCTCACGACACCTGGGGACCATTTTGGTCATTTAGGGGTTGAAGATGGATCTGCTTTTTGCATAAGATGGCTTGCATCCACCTCAAATTTCAGTTAGTCCTCCAACAGTATGGGTGAAAAGTGGGTGGACTGTGATTACCCAGGGAGGCAGGTGCTTGTGCATGATGAGGAGATACTCTGATTTTTTGTTCTGAAATAGGCACAGGGAGGAGGCTCTTTGCACAGAGGAGGAAATGGATAGTCCTGGTCATGGAGGGTTCTGGTGGGTGGGGAGACATCACAACTAGAAGATGATGCAAAGGAAAGTGAGGCTGCCATTGAGAAATTACATCATGACAGGTTGTTTGTGTGCGCTGGAAGAATGCAGACAACAGCACATGCCAAAAAGATCCAGTGCTGATCACCTGAGCACTCTCAGGTTTTGGGCTGGGTGTTCATTTGGGGCTTGATGCAGTGTGGCTGGTTTTGTGTTCTTTTGCTCTCAGTTTCTATAAAATAAGCAGTTATATCAGTGGAATTTATCTTTTGGTCCAGTAGACTCTGAACAGTTTCATTCAAGAAATGCATGCATACACCTACACCCACATTTAAAAACACCATACACTCATCAGATACAGCTATCTATATATCATTCTGTTGCTGCCTTCTAGCATTGTTTTAGCAACTTATAATATAATCAGATAATCAACTACCTCCTAGTCTGGCCAAATCAGTCAATGAGGGAAATGAGGAGTCAATGCTCCATACAACACTGCAGGCAAAACTGAGTAAAGAGAAAGCTATCAAGGTAGCTAAATTGAGCACAGAAAAGGGTAGAAACCCCAAGAGAGTGGAGTGAATCCTCATTTCTGCCCCCTTTTGTGCTTGCATTGTGACAGTCTTTAATTAAATGATTGCACAGTCCTTTTTTCCCTGCGGGATCAGACTTTATTGAATGCACAGGATGGAAGGACTTACTGAAAAACAAGCCTTAGGTAGGACTCGTTTGATTCTCTTTATTATTAATTGTGAGCTTTCAGGCCTTAGCTTGGTGCCTGCTCTGGTGTTAGAAGTATTCCCAGCCCACCGGGCTCTCTGCAGTGCTCCACCTTGGGAGTGTCTGAGCCCCATAGACTCATGTCTTGCAAGGCTATGCAATCCTTATATTGCAGACAGGAACTTGGGCACAGGTTGGAAAAGGCTGGGACTGCTCCTGAGCTTGGCACACCACTGTCAGATTTTGGGGATCTTATTTTTGCAGGCAGACAGTGACAAATAGCGCTGTAGTGTGATCCAGCCAAACCAGGCATGCGGAAGAGGAACATTGCATGAGTGAAACCTGCAGTTCAAGCCACCAGCTGAGCATCCCATAGGAACAGGTAGGACAAACCTGCCCCTTACCCCACCTCAGATCAGCTCTTTGTCCCTGTAGAGTCCACTGCTACCTACCCATCCTGGCTGCATGAACCCAGTGGCATCACCTCTGGTCACACCTCCCTGGCTCCCCAGCAGAGTCTCCTCACCCAGTCAGCCTCTTTTGCCTATGCCAGTCCTTGTCCTGTTTTCCCTCTCCAGCTACAATGCTTCCCTGCCATCCCACATTCCCTGGGGAATTTGCTGCCACTATGACGCTTGAGGAAGTTGCTGCACCATCCTGATCCTGTGATTGAGGTGGTCAGGCATTCAGAAACTGGGGGAAAAGGACTCTGGTGGCTAGCAGGAGAGTCCGGGCCATGTGTTGTTCACAGCAAGCCAAGAACTGAGCTTGTGAAGGAAGTCATGCTGAGCCATCAGACTAGGGAGCATAGGCTCCACAAGGAATGTAATTGCTGTACTCTGAAGAACACAGAATAAACCTGTTCAAACTGATACTTAGAAAAGACTGATACTTTGGCCAGATGACAGTGACAATGATGGCAAAGAGAACAATTAACAGAAAAGGCCACTTCCATGCCAGATTTCAAGCTCCTGCTGCAACTGCTGTTTTCAAAGGGTACCAGAGTTTTGCCACTATGAGCAAAAGAACACACTTTACCCAGCCTCAAGGCCTGAATTGCTTAGATTTAAGGCATTGGCCTGAGGCAGACAGATAACATAGAAAAACTTTAACTCTTGAAAGTTAAAATTTTGTAAAATTCAAAGTGTCTGAAAGCTGGGGAACTGCACTGAGGAGTGCTGTAAAATGCCATCAGTAAAAGATTACCAGACACCTGCGATGCAGGCTGAGAATTAAGACCCCTTGGTGGGGACCTTTTTTTCCTTTGTCATATGGTAGACCCTGGACACCTATCTACTCCTCCTCAAGGAAAATGAAGGAGAAAGCCTCTCCTGAGTAGCTCCCTACACCAGCAACCATTTCATGGGAGTGAGGATGTGCTTTGCACTGGCTGGTGTTACCAGG
>NW_010100661.1:0-1471 GCF_000699245.1 Pterocles gutturalis | reverse complement strand
CAGCCTGGGCGCGAAGATGGTGGCCATCGTGGGGCTGTCCCAGTGGAGCAAGAGCACGCTGCAGCTCAACCAGACCGGTGAGGAGCCGCCGCTGTGGCCCCCCTGCCCCGCCAGCCCCCCAGTTTGGCCCTTTGCACGCTCCCAGCCGCCCACAGTGATGCTCCAGCCCCCCACGTTTGATGGAGACCCCTAAACCCAGCTGCTTTGGCACTTGGGCACTTCTCCAGGTGCCAAAACCATTTGCAAAGCTGGGGTGGGGATGGTGCTGGAGCTCTGCCAGCACCGGGGGGTCTGGGCTCAGCGTCCCACCCCCCCAGTAACAGCCACTCCCAGCTGTGGGCAGGGAGGGAAGTTGGAGAAAGGACTTGTCAAACGGTCTGGCTCTGGGAAATATTTAAATTCTTAAAATAGCTTTTTAAAGGGCGGGGGGAGCAAAAAGCTCATTTTTAGGGCAGCCTTTTTCTCTAGTTATTGCTTTTTTATTCTGGTTCTTGTTGATATTTCGTGATTTGGGAGAAGTTTTGTAACGGGAGGGGGTAATGGGGAGCCCTGCACATCGGAGGCGTTTCCAAAGGGGTACAATTATCCCAAAAGTCCAGCGAACAGTGCTGGAGCCAGGCAGCACCAGGACCCTCCCCGCTGCCGGTGCCCAGGGGACCAGCGCCTGCTCCGGGGGACTGCCAGGATGAGAGGGACCAAGGGGACAGTCCCCAAGGGGCAGGACAGACCTGACCCCCCAGGAGCATCCACGCTCACGCAGCAGGAGCAGGGCTGCTGGTGATGCTGGGGCCATGCTCCTCCTTCTGCCATCTGCCGCCACCAGGGACATGTGGCAGGGGGACAGTGTAACCGCGAGAGAAAGGGGGACATCGTGATCAGTCTGTGTCGGGGCACCCAGCCCCTGTGGCATGGGGACATCGGCACATATTGGAGCCCTGGGGATGCTGGAGGCTGGGAGGTGGCTCTGCAGCAGCACCGGCCAGGCTGGGGGTCAGCACACGTGAGCTGAGTCTGGCAGGTCTCAGCACGTGGGGGGATGGCTGAGGTGCGGGGGGGTCCCAGCCACGCAAAGGCACGATGGCATCGGTGCAGGGTGAGGGCTGCGGGGACACGGGGCTGGGACACGGCGGGTCTGTGGCTCTGCAGCACGATGGGGGAAAATGTTGCATAAATCACGATGGATAACGTACCGAGGGAAGGCAGGGAGCAGCCTGTGGTCACCCCGGTTCTGCAGCTGGTCTGACGCCTGTCCTGCTGGAGGGTTTGGGAGCAGCGGGTGCTTCCCAGGCTCACCCCCCATCTCGGCTTCCAGAGGGTGGCCCCAAAAAGCTGCGCAGCAACATCCGGAGGAGCACGGAGACCGGCATCGCGGTGGAGATGAGGACCAGGGTCACCCGGCAAGGCAGCCGGGAGTCCACCGACGGCAGCACCAACAGCAACAGTTCCGATGGCACGCACGGCACCAGGGATG
>NW_010100660.1:0-223 GCF_000699245.1 Pterocles gutturalis | reverse complement strand
ATCGCTGCTCTTCATCTCTCTTCCCACCTTCTCAGCAGCTACTTCACAGTAACCTTGGGTTGCTCGAGCACTTGGCATCTGCGGGCAGCTCTCAGGCTGTATGAAAGCTTTTTAACTCGTTGTAGGAAAGCTGCCGTCTTCCCCGTGCCATCTCCAGGCTGTCGCTGCTGCAGGCAGGGAAGGGACACGAGGATGAGCTCGAGCATCTTCCCATCCCCTGTCT
>NW_010100659.1:26895-28976 GCF_000699245.1 Pterocles gutturalis | reverse complement strand
TCAATCCATTCTCTGCTCAGCCTGTATTTATGCTTGGTGTTGCCCCAACCCATATGCAGGACCTTGCACTTGGCCTTGTTGAACTTCATGAGGTTTTCACAGGCTCTCCTCTCAAGCCTGTCAAGGTCCCTCTGGATGGCATCCATTCCCTCCAGCATGCCACCCACACCACACAGCTTGGTGTATTTGGCAAACTTGCTGAGGGTGCACTCGATCCCACTGTCCATGTTGCCGACAAAGATGTTAAACAACACCAGTCCCAAGACCAAGCCCTGAGGAACACCATTCATCACCAGTCTCCACTTGGACACTGAGCCATTGACCACACCTCTTTGAGTGCAACCACCCAGCCAGTTCCTTATCCACTGAGTGGTCCCCCTGTCAAACCCTCGTCTCTCCAATTTAGAGACAACGGTGTCACACAGGACAGTGTCAAATGCTTCGCACAAGTCCAGGTAGATCATGTCAGTTGCTCTTCCCTTATCCACGAATACTGTAACCCCATCGTAGAAGGCCACCAAATCTGTGAGGCACAATTTGCCCTTAATGAAGCCATGTTGGCTGTCACCAGTCACCGCCTTCTTTTCCATGTGCCACTAACAAGAACTTTCATCTAGTTATCCTACCAATGAGCTCATAAGTCATAAAGTGAACCTTTACCTGTTGAGATTCAGGGTTCAGAGGTACCAGCTGCAAATCTGTACAGTCAGCAGAATTTTTTAGGCTGGTATCTGAAAGCTGGAAACAGAGTTCTGACAAATTCTGTACGCAGACTTGCACATATTTCCTGAAAAACATGGCACAGTTTGTTCAATGAAAGTTGAATAGTTACACTGAAGGTATACATGTCCATAAAATTGTTTTCAAAGTGCCTAGCTCAAGTGAAAACGGAGTGGCAGGTATATTTGTTTCTCTCAATCTTTTCCTCAATACTTTTGAGTCTGTAGGAACAAGGCTGTAAAACATCCTCTTTCATATTAAATGGAAACAAATAACTAATAGAAATAGGCTAGCTTGGTTTATCTTGTGGTCTGATTTCCAAAATAGCTGAAACCACAAATTTGTTTTACCGTTATGAAAGAACACTAGAGGAAATGCAGAAGCTTCCAATGGGAAGCTGTGTAAGATAATAAAAGCTTACAACTTAAAAAAAAAAAGGCTGCTATAAATATTCCTTATGAAACTCCAGGTCCATATTTTCTAAGAAGACAAACAATAAATACTTAATGAGTACATTACCGTTTGCCAGCTGACAATAAGGAATGCTTGGCATTAAAAGGTATGCAGAATGATAATGCGATAATAGTGGAGTAAATTGACCAAGGACAATCAATGGTTACCTAAAGGAAAAAGGAAATAAAGTTCTTATTCTTTGTAATGGTAATGGTCTTTGGCACAATGATTGTGCTTTTCTTCTCAATTCTAAGCAAAACTTCTCTCAGGAAGTGTCTACACCTAATGCATCAGAAGAGGAAGAAAAAAACATTTTAAGCCCTCCTATGTCAAAAAACCATGCTGACAAAATATTAGGTTTTTGTTTTCCTGTGAGCAGGATATGAAATCTTGAGGAAGTTTTTCCTGTGGAAACTGATATACCCAGTTCTGAAGACTAGAAATAAAGGAAGAGGAATAGAAGAAAAAAAGATAAAAGGACACTGACAATACCAATAGCTTCTTAACACAATAATCTGGTAAAAGCTCATTATCAAATAAATTGCTACAAGATCTATTACTGAAATGTCTTTTTAATAATTTAATATATCAAATACAAGCTCAAAATATTTAAAAATATTTAATGTATATTTGTTTTAACTTGAAGCGGCAGACTTAGCTGAAGAATTTCTTCTGAAGTGAATGCTGCCATTCTTCCAATTGTAAAGCATATATAACAACATATTTTTATATGCAGAGAAAAAATAAAAATATTTTGTCATATCACATTTTAGCAATGCGGGTCTATACCTATTCCTTTCTACCCTAGTCTTCCCACACAAGGACACATGGCAGCATACTTGGTCAATTTTAACAAGGAGTAACACTGTGAAAGGTGATGGTTTCAAGACATTTTGCTGTCAGCTGAA
>NW_010100659.1:19969-26864 GCF_000699245.1 Pterocles gutturalis | reverse complement strand
AGCGTCTTTCCATACTGCTTACTTTATTCACTCTTCATAATGAAAATAAAGAGGAAAAGTTACCTCCAACTAAATAACGGTACAGCTTGAAACATTACAGCGTTAAGTACCACAAGACACCAACAGATTCTTTGCAAGTGGAAGAAATATCTTTCCTATGAGTCAGAAGGGAGAATTTTAAGACCACCATGCCACCTTTTACAAAGACATGAGTATACTTTACCCCATATAAACTGCGAGTGTTACAACATTAAAACTCAGATTACTAGCCAGTGGAACACTTAGCAGTATAGTAAACAGTGTATATTTATGCTTATCTTTATGTATTCTTTACATTTATAATATTTTTTATGATTTTTGCAGGTACACCTTTAAGGGAAAATTAGTTCAATGCAAGCAGGTTCCCCTGCCATCACCACCACTTCTATTTTGTGAAGCATATGCCCCTGTGATCAAATAGATTTCATAATAAAAATGTTAAATTACATCTTACTTTTTGATCAACAGTAGCCATACAGTTGTCCTGTTTCTGCTTCTCTCTGTTTTTTCTGTGAACTTCTTTATTTGTAGTATTTTCTTTCTCCACTGCAGATTCTGTGGCTGATGGCAAATACATGACTTCTAGTTCAAATTCAATCACATGATATGCAGGAGCTACTGGCAAACTGATGCTTGTGATCTTTTCAGAAGACTGAATCCTTAATGATGATTCTGAGATCTTTTCTATAGTTGTATAGAATGGGGAAAAAAGTAGTTTTAAAACATGTTCATGCCTTCCCAATTTTCATTTTAATGTGTAACTAAGTAATTAAACTAGCCTAAAAAGCTAAGTGTCATAGGAAAATATGTGGTGCCATAACTATTTCCTAGCAAGACCTCCATGTTTGCAGAAACAGCAATGAGAAACCATGTTCTGTAACTCCACAGTAACCTCTTCAAATGAGCTATAATCCACACATCATAAAGACCACTGCTGTTCACAACTTCCCAATAGTTACACTCTATCCTTCTTGAATTGCAGGAAGGTAATCACCACATTCCATGTAGAAGCCCCTTCCAATGTCCAAGGAGGAAATAAGAGGACAATTTGATAACAACCTTCAAACTAGCTAAACAGCTACTTTAGTCCACCATATGACACCTACCGAAGTTTTTACAACGTCCATTTATGCAAAAGTTGCTTGTATTTGACAACTGAGCAGACTATACAATACTTATGATCAGAAGAAAAGGAACAAGGATGTCATCAGTTTAAATTAAACACAAGCCAAAAGAAGTGCTCCATTTACACAGAGCACTACATAAAAACCTAGTTATGACTACTTCACAATAAAAATGCTCTAGTTAGAATAGAGCCCTCATAGTAATAAGAGATCATCATGATTTACTTTGCAGTCATGACAGATGCCCACCTCAGCAGCAGTTTCACCATGCCTACTGAATTTCATCCATGAAAGTAGAAGTTGTCCAGCTATGTTTGCTGAAAAGTTAATACTACTACTTTGAAGGTGAAAGTTTAAGACCTTTCTTGAACCAAAGTACTGATTTGCAAGTCCCTAAAATTGTTCTTAATAAGAACCATTAAAAGAGACAGCATCAGCCTTCTTAATGCTGTATGTGCAGGTTTACTTCAGGATTACCTCTGGTGTTGGAATAGATCACCGCCTTGCTCTCTGGGTGGTACAGAATAGGCATGGCATCCGCATTACTGAGCTGCAAAGTATCCCCGTTCTTCATGCTGTAGTGACCAGCAGTCACTGTGAATTTCACCTTCTGGGGAATGCCAGCCAAAAGGCTATCTGAAGAAGAAAGCAGAAATTGTCAACAGAATCTAGCAGTCACCAGTAGATGGTTACAGTGTACTGCTAAGGCTTGTTAGCAATATTCCCAGACCATTTGTCATACATTGTAGGGTAACTTAAGTGTGGGGTTTTAGTGTTACACAACACATTAAACCTAGCTCAGATACACTGGTGTCAAGAAACCGGTGTTTCAAGTTGAGTGACCAAAACCACTGTTTCTTGGATGGCTTAGATTAGCTGGTTCACATACTGCGTAGCTCTGGCAGCATGGAATTCAGGGAAATACAATTCAAGGAAATAAAATAAGTATTTACTAAGTTTTTTGTTAAATACTCCAGGTCGCAGACAGCTTTATATTTTTGCACATATGATGCCAGTTACACCCACATGCTGTATTTACATAATTGAGATAACAAGAATGCCAGTATGCACACAGACTCTCAAATATCTGAACCACAACCATCAATTTCATAGGGGTAGCTAATCTGATTAATGCCCAATAATTCCTGTCCTTCCTTTGCCACACATTGTAACCCCTGTAACTGGAATGACAGCACAAAATGCATACTAACTCCTCAATTGCCTCAGTTAACCTGAAAACAAAATCACTGTTAACTTCCATTTATAAACTCTAAGAAACTCTACAAGTAATGCTCAGCTGTCCATGAAACCAATAGATGTTTTCAGTACTAAATTTTAATAAGTTTATATTATTACCTCTAGCAGTGAATCCCAGTTCTTATGCATTTCTCATAAATACCAGAGATCGCTGTGTCACACAACTAATGGATAAGGAGCTCAGTCAACTACAAATTTAAATATTCACTTCTTCTAATCAGTGTGGCAGCTTAAATCTTACCTGCTATTTAAGTGACTGTACATGTTCAAATTCATGTTCAAAAGTGATGCTACGCATCTCAGAGCCAGGCACTGAAATTAGTTGTTGAAAACTAGCCATAGACAGAGCATACTTGATGGATAATTTAAAAAGTGAGGATTTATTTTAGACTCAAAATTAAGAGTAAGGCAAAAAAATTCTGCATAACATTCAAGTCAAAAAAACCCCTTTATCTAGTCCCACGGGAGTGCAACAGAAATCATCAAAACAACTTCAGCATAATAATTGTACCTACCAGTCATGGGTTCCACTTTTAGCTGGGG
Source organism: Pterocles gutturalis (assembly GCF_000699245.1). NCBI lineage: Eukaryota > Metazoa > Chordata > Aves > Pterocliformes > Pteroclidae > Pterocles > Pterocles gutturalis. The sequence continues at coordinate 23,901 of NW_010100659.1, read as the reverse complement.
CTCCTGAGAATAAACATCATACTGCACTATTGGGTAAATATGAAGAAGGACAAACTGTACTTTTCCCACTGAAGTGCACAGTTGCCTGAGCGTGTATGTCCCAGGTTCTTTGGCCTTTGAAGAAAACATTTGAACGGATTTTTCAATTTAGGAAATACTTCTAGAATAAACTCTCTGCTAAACAACAGCATGTTTTCAGCTCATTTCTATCAGGTACTTTGCATTTGTAAATTAAAATGACAGAACCATTCTCTGAGAAAGTGACAAGATTTCCACAAATGAGCACCTTCTGCCCCATTATGATGAAAGCTCTAGCCTGCTGGCTAATTCAAGAAAAACAACATTATAAGTAACAAGTTCCAACAATCAGAATAACTAATATACTAGCTGTGCTGTCAAATTGTTATTTTGGGGTGCTTTTTGTCTTGCTTGTTTTTTTCTTTCTCCCCTCCAAATGTGACATGCACTAAAATATAATTATCTTTATTAAGTACTGAAATGATATTTAGCAAGCAGCAAAGTGCTTATTTGGCTAACATTCATAAAATCCTACAACATTTACATAAGGCACAGCTTTCAGCTCACACTAGCTGTTTCACACACTCCCCACCCCACACCCTGTGTGAATGCTTACAAAAATGTAATACATACATATTTAATTTCAAACTCTTCCCTTACCCTGAAAAATGGGATTCTAGATGTTTTTTGATAACATTATAAAAAGCAAGTCTGTAACATCTGCTCATATATTTATTCTCAATTCTATTTGCCTTTAGCTACTACTGCCAGGGAACAGGAAATGTTTTCTTTTTCCATGTGCTATCTCACCAAGTGTAATACAGAAATATTGATGCTGGGTATAACTAAATCTAGAGAATAACATTTTAAGTTATGGAGAAAAGCTGTAACAACTTAACATTCAAACCTCACTTACAGAGTTATTGATAAAACAAATCCTGACTGAAATTCAGTATTATGCATTTTGACATTAAAGCCACTAAATTTTATCCCTTGCATACTTTATAAACAGAAAAGCATGAGTGAAGTCTTTCACTGTACACACACTTTAAACCTCAACATGAGATGGGAATATCAGTCTGAAGAATTAGATAATGCCTTCTGATCTCTCTTAATGCTTGAAAAAATACACTGAAAGATTTCTGTTCAGCATAAATAATGCTAATCATCAGCCTAAGATCTAAAGAAAGAGTCAAACTCCCTCTGCATCCTAGAAGAACAGTCATTCCTCTTTCTGTGAAGGTAGTGTAACTAAGAATTACCATAAGAAAATTTACAAAACAAGTTGTCAGCAGTTTCTATCCTCTGGACAGCTAAGTAACCCAGTAGAAGTGACACAGTATACTACTACAGTGATAACGGATTTTTAGTAAATATTTTGTAAATACTGCAGCTCAAATCTAGAGAAGATTTCATCATGTTATCCAGTAATATACTCTTAAAAATCATAATATATTCAGATTTTCCCTTTAAGGACAGATAAGATAAAATATGCTAGGAATGCTAAAGAAAACTCCTGGACAGTTCTGTCTGTCTAGCTCACAAGTTTTAGTCATCAAAAGCAGATATGTAGATTGTTATTTCAAAATTAGTTTTAAAAAGGGACCAAAGCTAATTTAAACCAATTAGGAAATGGCAAAGCTAGCAGGCACACATACCCTATGTGACTGCAAAATACTTTCTCTCTTCATAGCACCTACATCCTTCCCTATATACAGGCTGGATAATGCTCAGAAAATGAAGCTGCTACGGAACACCTGTTGCATTCCTGTCCTGTCTCTTATTAATCATTCAGATGCTGCACTGAACTTCTCAGCATTTTCTTCCTCAGTTGATGTTCATTACTGTAGTATTGAACTCTACTAAATATTTCCCTATGAAGGGTTACAGAGGTTGTGAGGGAAATAGAAAGTATTTGAAGAAAACTCAAAGAACAGAACAACATGATAATTAAGGCCAGAAGCTCATACCCCTGGAAAGCTTGCTTTTGAAAATGGCATTTCACTTGCTAGAACTAAGTCCGCAGGTAAACACCTTTCCCCATTTCATTAAAACACACAAACAAACCACAGATCAGCATGAATTAAGCAGTTTAAAAAAAACCAAAATGAAACACCCCTTAAAGTGAAGAACAGGCTCATCAACCAAATTTAACTACACAGTCCCTTACTAAGGGCTATAAAATGCATTCCCATCAAAAATCTTAAACATTATCCTCGATTAGCTCAACAGCAAAGGCAGACTTCATGAGCAGTACATTATCTTGTATATTAATTTATCAGTTTAATTTTTGGCAGCAACAATCAAGATGTTTAAAACAAGTTTTAGAAGGTTGACTCAAATGATTGCAAACAGGAGGGTCACCTGTACATTTTGGTACTAACACAACAGCTTTCTTTCAAGGGAAATTAAGGTCTAGAACAACAAAAAGAAAGCCACAAATGGAATGGCATCACCCAAGCTGTAACAGGAAGAAAACCAGGTACCACTTGCCAGCACCATGCTCCTCCTCAGCCAGTACTTTTAGTTCTTCTTTCGTGAGTGCTACATTCACTCAACTATAAAAACATACCTGAGTATTGAATGTTATTTTATTGACCCCTGGTTCCAGTATTAAGTTGTTGCATTTCAACACATGAGCCCCATCTTCTAAAGTCACCCCTGAGGGCATATCCAGCGAACTGCTGCTCTCTTGCCTTCGTAGTAGCATGTGCACATTTTTGCAGATAATTTTTAAGAGTTATCTGAGGGACTCCGTTCATACATTTCATATAGCTCCAGCGCTGGCAAGTTGTTTCTTGAAAAAGGAAAGCCTGCAACTTCATTTGGAAAGTTGATAACACCATTGGAAGTTTTGTGCTTAGTGAGCCACTCAGCTGTTTTTCTGTAACTGTTTTTTTCAATGCTGAAGTGAACATGGATAGCAATCTGATCCACTTGGACAGGAATGGGCATTTGGCTCAGCAAAGTCAACTCAATAGACAGCTTTCCACCCACATGGACAACAGCATTTGGAGGGTCAAAATGTAGAGTTTTCAACTGCGCAAAGGAGTACATAGGCAATATAACCTTTTGACCTAGAGAGATAAAAACAGGGATTTTATTCTTCTCCAGTGCTGATGGAGATTAGCAAATATTTTCTCTTAAAAATGTAACCCCTAGATTTAAACAGATCAAAAACTTTTCACAATGAGTCCTTTTACAATTCAATGCTTTCATAGACTTAAAGATGCTAAGATTTGTTTTCTAACAGTTACATCTACTACAATTTTAGTACTCAGGCTATTAAAGGCAACTAAACTGAGAGAGCATCTAAGCAGAAGTTTAACATTTCACTACTACGTAAAGTGTTCTAGACGAAAACAGCAGCACAAGGTAATGAACTTCCCAGAGCACATAAATTAAGAGCAAGTACAAGTTCAAGAAGCTAATGACTGGACTGGTGTCTTGAGCCATCAGCTTCACCATACAAGAGTTTTTTGTTCTCTTTTCTAGACTCCATAAACCAACACTAAGGCACTACCAAAACTTAATTAAGAAGCAAGTTGTATTGGGTTTGTGTGGCAAGGTTTTGGTAGTGGGAAAGCTACAGGGCTGGCTTCTGTGAGAAGCTGCTAGAAGCTTCTCCTATGTCAGATAAAGGCAATGCCAGACGGCTCCAAGACAGACCCACCACTGGCCAAGGCCAAGCCCATCAACAATGGTGGTAGCACCTTTGGGATAACATATTTAAGAGGGGGAAAAAAAAACAGGCTGGGAACCTGCAGTGGAGAGAGGAGTGTGACGTGAGAGAAACAACTCTGCCGACACCAAGGCCAGTGCAGAAGGAGGGCAGGAGGTGCTCCAGGCGCCGGAGCAGAGGTTCCCCTGCAGCCCGTGGTGCAGCCCATGGTGAGGCAGCTGTGCCCCCACAG
>NW_010100659.1:0-19792 GCF_000699245.1 Pterocles gutturalis | reverse complement strand
GGACCCACGCTGGAGCAGTCTGTGCCTAAGGACTGCACCTGGGGAGGGGACCCACATTGGAGCAGTTAGTAAAGAACTGCAGTCTGTGGGAAGGACTCACACTGGAGAAGTTTGCAGAGGACTGCCTCCCCCATGCTGGAGCAGGGGAAGAGTGTGAAGAGCCTTCCCCCTAAAGAGGAAGGAGCGGCAGAGACAACATGTGCACAGTTGGGGATGAGGTAGAGAAATCAGGAGTGAAGTTGAGCCCAAGAAGAAGGGAGGGGTGGGGGGGAAGGTGATTTTAAGGTTTAGTTTTTATTTCTCATTATCCTACTCTGATTTGATTGGTAATAAATTATTTTTTTTTCCAAGTCAAGTCTGTTTTGCCCATGATGGTAATGGGTGAGTGATCTCTCCCTGTCCTTAGATCGACCCACAAGCCTGTCATTATATTTTCTCTCCCCTGTCCAGCTGAGGAGGGGAGTGATAGAGAGGCTTTGGTGGTCACCTGGTGTCCGGCCAGGGTCAAGCTATTACAAAAGTGTAAAACGACATATTACTTATGGTACATCCATTCATCAAGAACAACTTTTGCATAAAGATGAAGTCTTCAGATCTACAGGAAGTATTCTATATGAATTTGAATTATGATTAATATCCGAGGACCAGGTATTACTGAAGCAGCAGGAAGAATAAAGATAAGAGTTAGGATGATCAAAATAATAAGCTGCAAGTCGATGGAACCAGATCTAACATCAAAACCAAAGTACTATCATCACAGAGCTGCCATCTGCATGCCAGCACAGTAGAGACAAAGACAAGCTAGGAACTGAAAAAAACCAACACAAGATAAATTACGAGCTGTCAAAGCAGCAAAACAGGTAAGTGAAGGAAAACAAAGACTTTGCGGTATGCAGAATGAAAATGTTAATTTTATTACCCTTTCATCTTTGACTACTCCTAATTATTGAAGAAGTTTTATAAATGTTCTGGGGATGACAAGAACCATGTTGGTACAGAAGTTACAAACAAGGTAATGAAAACAACCAGAAAAAGCCTTCAAAGCTACTTTTAGGGAAAAATCAGATTAGAGCAGCTTCATTTTTAAGTATTTAAGAAACAGACTTACCTTGGTTCTTTGCTTGCTGATTGGCAAAATCTAGTATTTCTTGGCAAAAGCTTTTGCGTTCATCTTCTGTTAAGTGATTATCACCAGCTAAAAGGCTGCTTGTTTGAAGATAACTAACAAAGTTAAGGAAACATGAGGTAGAAATCTACAACATTCAGAAATTTGACTGAAAATAAGACAGATAAAAGTACTGCTTTTCTAACCTGCTTTTGTCATCACCACACTCTTCCATTAGAAAAGAAACAATGGAAGATTTCCTATCAACTAAGAATATTGCAGAATCTCTACTTTTTGCAGACCTACCAAAATATGATCCATTATGAACATGTTCAATCTTCCCCCATCTAAAAAGATTAGGGAGCACAGAAAATTCATTGACAACAGATAAATGCAGCATGCAAGATTTAAAGACTCAGTGTGTTGCATTATGCTGCCCAACATTTAGAACTAAATAGCTTCAGTTTTTGATTATATTCCAATTTACTTGGCTGAGAGTCTCCCAGCTGTTACAGCATCATTTACCATAACTAAATCTAAGATATTCTTTATACTTTTGAGTGCTAGGCATACAAATGCTCATTTAAATATTTAGCTAAAGCTGCAATATTGATGCCTCAGATTCTTTAAGAGTATTTGCACCGAAGCAGAAAAATTTAGGACTGTTTAAAAGAGATGCAAGAATTTTCAAAAGGAGGCAAACATTTACAATGTCCAAGTCTAGTTCTAAAAAAAAAAACCAAACCACCAAAAAAACCACCACCAAAACAAAAAAACAACAAAAAATAACAAAACCCAAAATGCACTACAAATTTAAATTTAGCTCAACTGATTTTCAGCTACGGTAAGATTCCTAGCACTGTCACTTACGAGACTGAAATATGAGCTTCTTGGGCAAAGAAAAAAAATCAAAAACAAAAACCCCAACAACTTTGGAAAAAAGCTAGAAGGGCCATTCAAAGAAGATGCCTTTTCTTGCAGTTTCCACAAGAACTATCCTGTAGAAAGTACTGTGTTCAGCTGACCACCCCAGTTTGGAACACCTAGAAGAATTCAATTTATAACTATGGCACCAACGAGAGCAGTACCCTTCCCCCAAACCACCTAAAAATCATGAAAATTGTCCATTTTGCTACAGTATGTAATATCCTGTACACAGCACAATAGTTCAGATGAGAACCAAGTTACTTAATTTAGCCATCAAATTTAGGCAACAACATATAAGGCTAAAACGAAAAGCAGAATTCAAATTATGCTGTTTCTCATGCCAAAAAGAATACAACAAAACACCCAAGGCCAGTTAGTAGACTTCCCCCCACTTATCCTGAAAGTAGCAACAGAACAGCAACACAGACATATTTAATATTTAAACAAATACAGTTGCAGTGGATAGAGTTGGTATTTTAGAATAACGCAGAGTATCAAAGTGAAGAATTTGAAGGATGTCAAACATTAGGATTGGGCCAAATCATTCTCTCAAAGTATTACTTAGCATTTTTGTGGCATTTACAGAGAAGATTTCATTCACACATTGAAGACTGAGCTTTTGCACAACTTAAAAGCAAACAACAACCACTCCCCTTCTGAAGCAGAGATCAAAGCCAGAAATTAAAAAAATAATAATAATAGCAAAAAACATTAAAACACCACACACCACACCAAAGCCACAAGACTTTCATCTTCCAAACCTCTGTTTTAACTTTTGGAAAAAGTCACCATCACAAACAGTAGAAGAGTCCTTGCCAGGTCAGATACAGGAAAAAGGTGGTAGCAGTTACAGAAAGAAATCCAAGAAGGTAAGCTCCTTAATATAGGAAGGCACTATAATGCCATATTTACCAAATGAAAAAAAACAGTACCACATAAAAACTTCCATAAGTACAAACAGAATCATAGAAAGCCTCTATGGTATCTGCTGAATTAATCACAAACTTCACACTATCCATGTTGCACCACTCTCTAGGGCCAAGCCATATTTAAAACAGAGAGCAGCAACCATATGCAAAAGGTTTAAGTTAAAAAACACAAAAACTAAAAAATAGATAATCCAACCCTCCCCAAAAGAACAGCAACAACAGAAACAAGAAATAACTCAGCTGCCTGATGTTTGGCAGTCTCTACTGTTAAATAAAAGTTAGAGGTATGCCAGAAAATTAATCCTAAGTATAATTTTCTCTGGTCTTCATTCTTCTGGCTTTGCCTTTTAGAGGATACTTTTCTATTTGCCCAAGGTGTTTCTGACATTCAGCTAATTGTTTTCTCGTGTGTGTGACAAGCAATGCCCAGCCTTCAGCAAGGTAAGTTTTCAGTGCTCCTTGAAGATACACTTCTGCCTTCTGTGGACCTTTCTTCCTCCTTTAAAAATAAAGAAATGAGTACAGAGTAATTATAAGAACCTCTGCAGCCATGAAAACTCTACACATTTTCAAAAAGCGGTAATGGGAGAGGAACATTGCGTATGAATGCAGAACAAGATGCAGGGAACCATTATGCTCTTTATTTTGCTGTAACAGATCAACACGTTGGCCTACCTTTATATGATTCACTTAAGCAAGCAGAGCTGCAACTAGTGTAAATGTACCACATCAATTAAAGGCTTCATATACATATCTAACCCCAGTCAGAGCAAGCAAGGTGAAGCCCCCTCCCACAAATGCAACAAAACCCATCTCAAGCTTCTGACAGTTAACTAAAAAACACACTTACTCAACATTTTGAAGCAGGAAAATGCTTCAGTGAAAATATCATTTTATCACTACACTGCAGTTTCACAGTAGTCTTTAAACCTAACATTATTCCCTCAGATGAAAATTTAAGTTAATTTAAGAGAACCTGTTGCAGCCAGAAAATCAGACTCCTTTACTGAACATATGCAAGAAGCATGCCCAAACGTGTTTTCCCAAAAAAATCACTTATGACTCCCCAATTCTTCTAAATAAGAAAAATATAATGAAATAGAAAACTAATGCAGGAGTTTAAAAACAGGGATAAACACAAAAACATATTTTGGAAATTAGGAATAAAATCATTGTGAGTTTCACAATGCAGGAAACATTTTGCAATCATAAACTCAAATATGAAACTGATTACTCTCCAAAGAACATGTTTTCTGGCTTTTCTTACATATATATATATATACACACATATGTAGTTAAGACAACTATAAACTTTGAAGCAAGTCAGAAGCCACATTACAAAGCAGGCTATAGTAAATGCAAAGTTATCTCTTTCCTCTGCCCACCTGGTTGCCCTTTTCTCCCTAGGAGAAGAAAGGATCAAGCTAAAGAACATAGGATAGTTAAAGGTAAGAGTACTAGATAATTAAGTGAGAATTAGGGTTTGCTATAAAGAGACTGCTGCTGGTGGTGGGGGTTTTTTTTTGACTGAAATACAGCCTGAAACTTGGGTTATGTCTACATTTTTAAAAATACTTCAAAAAATCCTTTTTAAATAAAGCAGATTTTCCTCAAAGATTATATTCAAACTTTTCAAAGCTAAAGCATTTAAGACATTTTAAACATTCATTTACATATAAAACTCTGCCAAGTCCTTTCCCACAAGCTTAGCTGAGCGAATTCTTCCAATATTTGTGTACATTTCAATGGTGGCATGGGACAGATCCTGTTTAAAAGAAAAGAAACTATTATAAGCTTTATATATATATATTTTTGTAGCTATATGATATTTCACAAACTCATAGCCAGTAACTAAGTTACTACAACAAAATGACCAGAATTAGTCACTTTTTAGATTTCCCCTTGCTCCCAGCACGCAATATAGAGTGGTTTGTAACAGGTCATATTCACTTCTCCTACAGTTGGTCATTATCCCCTATCTGTGTTATAAATAGCAGAAGAAAAAAGCCTACTAAAAATTAGATAAGGCAACTCAAAACCACCAAAATAATAGATGAGATGCAGTTTCAAGCACTTCTTTACACTTGAATCCTCCTGTCTTTTTTTGAAAGCACCTATTTCTCAGTAACTATAGGCTATTATATTATCATTGCAGGATTATGTAGTATATCATGCCAGTATACACCACAGCATAACATATGTGGAACAATATTAGAGCTTTCCCCAGAGACTCACAATTAATACTTCAAACTCAAATTAACTACATACAGAGGCTGGTACATGTCTTCACTAAAGCTGCATGTGATACAATTAAGTATATGAAAGTTTGCAGTACGTAAACATGCAATTAAATGCAAAACGCTAAGTTACAATCGGAGTGTTTTCAAAAGAGTGCCCTAAAGGAATTTTGCTTGAAGCTATGCAATCCAAAATTGAAGTTTCTCTGTCATCTTTAAGCTTAATTTCCATTGCAGCTGCACTCACTGTCTGTGTGTGTCACCTTCCTCACCTTGCCCTAGGGTTGTAATAACAATGACAAATCTTTCTCACAAAATTAGCAGTTACAACACACACTGTATATCACCACCAAACTTTTTTCCTCAAGTATCTAATAATCTCTGGCCAGATACATAAAAACATTTCACATCATATTTACAAACCCACAGCATCTTCTGTCAGAAACCTTCCACAGAAGCTCATTCTCCTTCACTTAGTGTATTAAGAACTACTCTATCCTTCAAAGCAAATTGCCTAAGAGCTTCCAACTGCCTAAATATTTTGCAGAGTATCTGTCAGAAAGCATCTATTCCTATGGGGCAGGAAAATTACCTCAAATGAGCTCCCAAAGCCCATTTTTTTATGTTTCTTATGGGGAACCTAGAAAAATCACTTTGGTCTTTAATTAAGAACTCACAACAATATCCTACAATAAACTAAATGATCACTCCTTAACAGATCACTATAATTAGAGAGGTCTTAGACACCAGCTAAGCATACAAATTAAAAGCTACCTTCCCCCAAAATTAAGGTACAAGATAAACACATTTGTGGAAGATTTGACAGTCTTACAAAAGATTCTGAAGTTGTTGCATGAGACTAACCATTGAATGAGAACAAAGCCTTTTCCAGTAATAAAAGCTCATTACTACTTGCTTTCAACATCTTGAAAAGCTGCATTTTACTTTCCAGACTCATTAACATTTTAAATGCAAATAAATTATTGTAGCTGTGTCTGGAAATTTTAACTAATTCTGTGTTCCTCTCCACTGAATATATGGATAAATACGGGTATATATAAATTGTATATTTTTTGTGACAACTACATAGAAATCTTTTATAGTGTATCTAACATGTAAATTTCTGTTGCATAAGAGTACAGTCAGAATACAAACAGGAATGACAATTCTGTCATTGGCAAACTCTGCAGATCCCACTTAGTTTCTTAAATTTAGGAAGATACTGCTGAATTTAGCAGAGATCTTCAGGTGCAAGTTAGAACTGAATATGTAAGAGCAGCTAGCAATTCTGAAGATTTTAGTTTTAGTCCAGCCATCCAACTAGTCTTATGAAGAAATGAAGTATAAAAACAAAAGCTGGTATCTTCAGATGAAATCTTTTGAGACTGTTTCTTTCAATAAAACTTTGTAAAAATAAGTACCACCTAGTCTTCAGATTAAAAAAAAAAAAAATTGCTCAGTTTTCCTCCAACTTTTCCCCAAAAACTTTAATGGCAGTACTGCAAGTATAAGAAATTTCAGAGGAAAATTATTTAAGAAAAAAAAAAAAAACAAACAAACCAAACCCCCCAAAACCAAGCCCACTCTTGCGACAGTCAGGGGTTTGTTTTATTTAAAAGTCTTTTATAAAAAAAACCAGAAACACCAAAACCCAACAAACCAAAACAAAACAAAAGATCATCACAAGGGCTCCTCAATAAGGGAGCTGTCAGGAAGTAAACATGCATAATAAAGCACGATAAGAATTCTAACGTTCCAATCTATGCCAGCTCCAACCCTATTATCCACAGATGTCCCACAGTTTATATATCAAATTCAACAGTATAACTTAAACCATGTAACACCCACTGCAAGATGCAAGTCTAAACCATTCAAAAGGAAGCTGAATTCAGACATCAATATTCTTCTGGGGAAGATTCAATTAATTCTGAATTTGGGAAAGCAGAATATGATAGCCATAACACTGGCTTTTTTAATAACTAAGTATACATACTTACAGATAATAACCTCCAACTTATAATTGTAAATATTTAAGTCAATCCAAATATTTGAAACTTGGGGCCCATACAGGTTTCCAGTTGTAAAACAAATCAGCCTTGCTGTGTTCAGCGTGTAAGCACTAACCCTCGATACCAAAATACAGAAATACAATTTACATTCTCAATCTTATCTTCTGAGGTTTGAAAATTTTAGCCCTATTCAACCTATAATGTAAACACACAAAACTAATATAAATAAACAGAACTCATACGTACTAAGTAGTGTTTTTCAAAAGCTTCTACAGATGATAAGGCCTCTTTGAGTTTCTTATAAGGGCTCTGTGATGCATTGGCTTTAGAAAAAGCAGAACAAGAGATGTCACTTACAAATGCATTCCTATTTTAATAACATCCCCCTCCCCTTTTTGTTCAGTAGAAGGTAGAGAGAAAACTTAAAACTAATTTTATGTGGGAAACATCACTAACGTTTGGACAGATCATAAGTTTCTTCCCCAGGCTCTAAAACAAGATCAAGAAAGGCTGTTTCACAAGTCTGTGTGTGCATGCACATGTGAGTGATGTTCAGGGTAGCAGGGTAAAGGCAAGCAGCAATATAGTAACCATACTAACTTCTCCACACAGTATTTCATAACATTTATTCAACCTAGAAACACACACAACTGTACATAAATACCATATTATGCCAAGAGTAATAGTCTCACAACTCCCACTGCTGGATTTATAAATCAGCATGACAGAAGCATACCGTAATTTAAAGAAATGTTACTACTTTAAACAATGTACTTCAAAGGAAAATTATTAGCAAGTTTCTTCTGAAGCAGCTTACTCAATTTAAAAGTTTTTGCCAGACTAAATACACATCAATATTTCTAGAAGAGAAAAGCCCCCATTTTAAATAAATACAACGGGCACCATAGCACTGAATTAAGAATCAAGAGCAAGTGAAGCATCAGCCTGTCAACTAATGCTTCAAAGATACTAATTTTTCTAGCATGTTTAACATCTAAAAGCTTCTTCCCTTCAGAAATAATCTTCGCAAGTGATAAAATCCGCAAGGACTAAATAAGTTTGGTTGTTCAGCCACTCAAATAATATCACTTCATAGCTCCAGCTGCAGGTTATCTATTCACATCAGATCAAGGATGCTCCATTTCTTTTTCAAATAATTTTAATACTTGTCTGAAAGTATTAAAAACTTTATTCAAAACCAGTACTGTTCAAGACTATTTTACCTAAATACTGATAGATAGTACATTGATGGAAAAAACTTACACTTGCAACAGCAAGGAGATGCATTGATAATTTAAAGTACTAGACACACATTAAAAAAAACTTGTAAGACATAATAGAGTTCTATCACCAATGTTTATATATATGTAGGGATATTTGCCAATTATTATTACTGATATATTTATATGCTATATATTTAAGACAATGTGAGTTACTAGAAAGAATGCGTACATTCCCGGTAATACCTGTTTCAGGGCGTTCTGCTCCCAACCCTGCTAACAGATCAACAGTCCTGTTAAGGTCTTCTGAGTTGGGTCCCTTCTCTGACACAAGTCCACACAGATAACCCAGAGATTTTAACTACAAGAGAAACCAGACACTTGTTTTCAATAGGCTATGAAATAAATACAAAACTCCTTTTATTCTATTACATCATTCCTACAATACATTTCCACTGCTGTCATATTATATTGCTTCTAAGATCTGTGCTAAAGTTGTTTCATAGGAACAAAGTAGAGAACCTTTCAAAAGTAACTGTTATTCTCACAGTAGAAATTAATTTTGTTAAGAATTAAACTGCATATAAGTTACTGGCTCAAATAACATTGGAACACATGCATATACACTCATGACCCTACGTGCATAACACCTAATCAGAATAAATCTCTCTCTTTTCCATATAAACATGGACAAAGCTTGAGATGTTTGGCAGTTATTGCCAAAGATTATTTCTAATAACGGTGTCTGTATTTTTGAAAACTATGTGATCAAGAAATGCAGGCATTCTCCAATACACTGATGATTGGACAAGCTTGCAAATTCACCCAAAGTACTGTATTCAGATTAAAACCTTCTTGAAAAAGAGATGATTAGCATAGCTAACGGTGCAAAACCAGTGTCACACAACTACCATAAAACCCTTTCTAGACAGCAGCTAGTATGCTTGATATCCAGAAGTCAGGAGAGGGTATTGTCTTAAAGAAGTTCAGTTCTGTTATTCATTTGGTTAATTCATTTAGTATTACTCAATCAAGTACCAAGGTAAGCTCACAAAAGAAAAATATAAAAGGGGGATAGCCATTAACTTTTTTTTTTAATATATTCCACTTAATTTTGTCACTAGTTGCTAAATTTCTTTCATTCAGTCTGATCCACCTTACTGCTGCTCATTATCCTACAATTTTTCCCTTTACACTTTGTGTTAGAAGAGTTATGAACAGGAGGGAACATACCATCCATAGAAACATGCAGTGAGCATGGGAAGAACCTGATGCACCCAACAGCACTTGAAACAATTCTGTTTCCTTTATTCTGATCTTCTCCCTCTTTTTTTTTTTTTTTTTAACAGTAACTCTTCAAGGTGAAATTATCTTTCTAGGCTTTTGTAATAAGACAAAGACCTCCTAGGGTCAAGTTACAGGATTTAAGTCTACTGAAATATAAACACACTATGATTAAAATAAATAGAAAATATTCTACAGGCTACGCAAACAAGAGGATGAGCTTATGCTGGCCTTCAAAAACATCCATGAAGATCACAGGATGCTATTTCAGTAGTTTCTGGAGTTCGTCATCTTTCTAAACTGTTTTTCAACAGTGGAAAGCAGTAGCAACCTTAGACACCAACTCTTTCATAGAAACAGAATAAGAAGAATTTGAAAAGGCAGCTGCATAATTAGGGAAGGGACTTAACCAAACTGTAAAGGCCACTTCACAGCTTTTACCTGATGGTAAGGGGTGCTAACTGAAAAACTGCAGATTACTACTTATTGAGTCTTTCACAAGCCATGAAAGGTAACATCTTCAGTGAAGTTAGGGGCCTATTACTACCATACGAGCATACTGCAGGAATAATGAACTACGTCAACAGATTGCTGCAATCTCTATTTATAATGGTAAAAGCATCCAAACCTGCGCAGCTTCTCATGCTATAACTGAAATTCATGCTCCTTCTCTCAGTCCACATGGGCTGCATTCATTCTAGAGTTTAAGCAGCCAATTGTTACCAAACTAGTGGTGAGGGAGTGGTGGGGATAGACAAAGAGGTGAACCCACTCTAGTTATTCCCAGGCTTGATCTGCCAGTAGAAAAAGTGGATATAAACCTGGATGTCTCATCTAGACTAAAGACAACATACAGAAGCCCATATTAAATTCCACAATAAAAAGTGCAAAATCTGTTCCACAGAAACAAATTGTCTGCTTCAAAATTGTAATACCACAACTGCAACACATTTGCTCACCTTCTCAGTGGCATAGCTCCATAAGCCAACTGTGTGGGAAACGTTTGCATCCATTTGAGCCCTATCACAGCAGCCTTCTATTCTTTGTAAGACTTCTAAACAGCTCAAAAACACCCAACAATCCAAAGCTCCAGGAGGAACAGAGACCTGAAGATGAACAGATAAAATCAACTGGGAAATAAACATTAGTCAGATGAGAAAATACTTCAGCAAAATACTTTTCTTCATACAACATAGCAGAGCCTCTTTAAAGAGCTTACTCTAAGAATACATAAAACAGGCCAACTCTTACTACCTCCTGAATAATTTATATATTAGTTCATGAAACAAGGACAGCTAAGCAACTAAACAGTGATTATATTAACTAGATTTGATATATTCAGCAAAATGAAAGAGAAGGAAAACAGGACTAAATAGATACTAGTGCTTTGTTAATTGAAGGATAAGGCCCCTGACATGGACAACTAATTAAAGAATGGAAATAAAAACAAACCAATAAACAAACAAACAAAAACCCACACACAGAAAGAAGAACAGAAAAACAGGACCAAGAAGACCACAACAATGGTGTCTCAAAATCTTGTTCATAAACAATGCAAAAAATATTCATTTTAGAAAGACTATGAAAATCTTGAAACCCATAATAAACTAGGTAACCAACTACTGTGACAGGAAAGTTCAACTTGCAAGCATAATGCATTTGAAAAAAAAAAATCAAGATCCGAATTCTGAAAGAATTTTCAGGAAGAGAAAAAACATAGTATTTTATATTTGTGCTATGTGTTCAGTGGTATCAAGCCACATTAAGAGGTTTGCCTGCATTAAGAAAATGGATCACAATAGGGATAACTACATGATACACGCAAATTACTGTCTCACAGCCTGAACACCTGCACTCAGCTTGGATCACCACACCAAGACAGAAACAGCAGAAATAAAGAGATGGAGCAGAGAAAAGCTGCAGACACTGGAGGCACCGGACAGACCTGGGGTGGAGCAAAAGGGGAACAGCAGGAAGTACCTTGAGAGATTTAGAAGGCTGGATGTATTTATTTATTTTGGAAAATTTGGAAAGAAAACCACAACCACAAAACATACTTGCAAAATATACTATATATGGGAATTACATGTTAGTTTCAGAATACATTAAGGTGTCAGCAACAGGTTTTCTGTTTTTAAATGCAGATGAACAGGTGGAACTAATGGAACTTACTATGACAATGCCAGACAGGCAAAAGTTAGAAGCTACTGCTAGAATAACACAGATAAAACTAACAGAGAACCAGACACCCATGGGATTAAGGACATGGATGAGTCACAAAGTGAAATCCAGAAATATTCTCAAGTACACTACATTGTTCTTAAAGATGTATTTCAATTCATAGACATCCATGGTCATACATGGAGAATGATCAATGTACAACATCCCTGATAAAGCTTTTTCAAAGGGTTAAAAAAATACCAGCAGAAACTGAAGTATGGAGGGAGGAGGTGTAAAACATTAAGTCATGCAACATGACAAAAAGATTTGAGCGCCTTCACTTGTTTCTGTCTCTTTCTTCCATCATTGGATGAGATAGTCAGAGACATGTGCATAACATAGAAGAGCATTACTGGGCACCAAAAGGGATTACAAAGCAAGAACCACAAAAAGCGATCTAAGCAGCATTCAATGTGCATGGCAGTAAGAAGTCCTACTGTAGATACTGTTTCTAGTTCAAAACAGCTTTTCATTACAGACTACTAGCCTGCATATCAGCATATTAACCACTCTGCCTTATTTTCTTCAATACAACACTGTTAGAGATTTAAATGACGGAAACTATAGTTCAAGACACTGGTAATTAATCCAGGAAAGAAGCAGGCAAATTACCTACCAGCTTAAGAAGTTAACTTTCCAGGTGAAGACTAGAATACTTTAACTAAAACACAGGTTTGGGTTTCAATTGTGATGTCTCCAAATTTCTTTCCAAATAAAATACATCCTCATGATGAAACATTCAACTATAGCACTGTTACAATCTGTTATTACAGCATAATTTTGGATAACTAACAGCCAGCGTTTCCTGTATTCTGGTCACCAACATCTAAACTTCAAATATCTTGTTAGATCATCATTGGATAAAATCATTTACATAATGGAATATATTACACTGACTCACTTCTAATAGCTTGAGTTCTTGCACACAGTTGTGAAGAAGCTCCAACGCTCGCTGGGAAACCTCCCATGGTCTCTGCAGGAAGATTAGTAACGTGCACTGGCGAGAAAATAGGTAACTACGCAAGTCCAGTAGAGTAGCTTCTTGATTCTGAATTAGCTCTCTCTTCTCCATGTCTATTGGTTTTCGGAGAATTAAACCATTCCAGCTCCTCACTGGCTGGCAAAAAAATGTCAGCCAGTTTGCACCATCTAAGTAAATAAAGTTAATATCCAAGAATCAACCACTGCTTTCTATCAAGGCCTGTTCTTCCTCCCTCCAGAGGCTGTAAGCTGGCGCTCTCTTTCTAAAGTTTATCCTATGCATAAATGACCTAATGTTTTAACTTTAAAAGCAAAACAAAAAAACCAGCAGAACTTCCACAGCTAAGTCAACTGAATTTTAACATTTAAACTCCATGGGCATTTTGTCATAATTGCATAATTGTTACTAGTATAGTGGTAATCAATTTATTTCTCAGCAATCAAGCTTACCTGAAGTTCAAAACAAACAGGTTTTATCAATTTAAGTATTTCTTACTCAGCCTTCATTGACAGATGTGCCCACACTTTCAGGTATAGCATCAGGTTCAGTCAGGACAAATATATTTCACTGCAATTACTCCTGCACTATATTTTTTACCAGATTCATCACACATACCTGATTAAAGCTGTTACATAACATATGCTTTAGCTCATTAAGCCACTTTAAAATTATATAATACTTCTTGCACAGTAATTTTTCTTGACGAGAAAGTTAAATCTTTTTTAGTGCAGATTAAGCACATACTTCTGTACAGGTTTTTAGTGATTACCAAATGTCTCATGTAATTTGAACTGAATGCATTTTTCCAGGAAGCTCTTTATTGAACAACTTCACAGTGAGCTGTGAAAACAGCAACTGTATCCTAGCCAGATAGATACTTAGGTAATTATAGTTTCAGGGCTCTGTTTGTAACAATCATTGAATAAGAGCAAAATGCAGGTTTTCATTAAAAATTACTTCTAAGCCTCAGATGAAAAACAATACTTTAATAGAATATAACTGATGTATTTTTGAGTTTGCATATAACATAAAACAAGGAGCACGAACTGCCTAGTGCATCTTCACTGCAAAGTTCCATCTTTTTTTCCCATATACACATATGGTACCCAAAGCATTCGGTTGTTTTAGGGGAAATGTAGTGAACAAATTAATACGCTTAACATTTAACATTTTAAAGACACTTACCACCAGCTCCAAAGTTAACAACATATTGAGAAAACAAGGCATCCAGTTCATCATACTGCACTAGTGCATCCTCAAATTGCTGCAGCATCTCAAAGACAAAGGCCAGTTCTTCCTTTTGACACACAAGCAATACAAGCAGCATGTTACTGACATTAGTCATGTCTGGTATTCCAGCCTGCCCTCATCCACACATAACACTCTGGGAACAACATTTTTCCTCTTCCAGTATTCACATATATAGGAAACTGCCATTGTAGCAGATGTACCATTTCTTCATAACATAGGGAGGTTCACAAAGGAGTAAGTCATACAGGTATGCCAGTAAGTTCTGCTGTGTATCCACATCCTGATTCACTACAAGATATTGCTCACACACGTTAAAAAAGTTCAAGTTTCGAAAAGAAAAACAACTCATCTCCCATAATAGCTACAACTTTTTTCCCCCCCTCTGTTTACACTATGAAGGCACTAGGAGCAGTATTGATAAAGGGTCAGTTTTACAAAGAGAAGGGAGCAAAAATTGTCAAGTTGAAAAAAATCTGAGAATCAGATACAGCATATGCAAGAGGTAGCACATGAAGTCAAAGGAGACACAAAGATAAGGTGGAATCAGTGTGGAGAATGGCACTGTACAGGGACCAGAAAATTCCAAAGGAATCAAAACCTTTAATTCTGTCAAACAAGAGTTTCTTGCTTTTCTCTGTATCAGCTAAAACAAAGCCATATCTAGAAATATAAAAAAAAATGGAATTCAAGGCCATTCTCTATGTGGACTACTTCCAAATAGACACTTCTCTATAAATCACCTCCATTCATACATAATCTAAGCAAAGAAAGCAGAGCAATATTTGTATAAATATAAATTACAAGTTTGGGTGTCTGCACAGGCACAGTGGATGCCATTGGGACATTTACCCAAAATTGAAGATCAACTACTAAAACGCTTTCTAGGTGCAATGTTTGATTCAGTCAACGTTCATAAAACTTTGACAAGCCTGAAAAGATTCTGCTTCTGTAATAGCACTGTATTACAATGCAACAAACCTGCTGCAAACAAGATCTAAAAATGCTGCTTTTATACAAGTCTTCATATTTCCTGCCCCAACTCTCAAAGAATGAGAAGACCATTAAAAGTACCAGAAAGCCAAGTATAACAAAAAAAAGCCATTATTAAAAGTAGGACTCAAAGACTTTCTTCAATAAAAAGAGACTCTTACCTGGACCATGAAATACTCACAGAAGCTCCACCCTGGCTCAGTTCTTTTCTCTCTCAAAGTTCTCATGTCATCTTCAAACTTGCCTAAGTTTTTGGTAAAAGACATGAGAAGCAATGTCCTGAGTTTGGTCAGGAAGGCATTCCAAGATTCCTGAGAACGGGAAGAGTCTTTCAAAGGGTCAGAAAGTACCACACATCTGTGAAGAAATTGATGGGAATTATTTTTGAGGAGGTGAACATAAAATTCACATACAAATGCACCACTGAATACTGTGCATACCTGAAAGATTCAGAGCAAAATCTACTTTTTAATTCAACATAATCAGGGGAAAAAGCCAAGGTTGAGGGTTATATTTGTTTGGTGGGGGGGATAGGGGGTGGGGTGCATATTGGGGTTTGGTTGGTTGGGTTTTGGTGATTTTTTTTTTTTTTTTAAAGAAACTTTTACAGTATGTCTAAGTCTGTGATATTGGGTTTTGGTGATTTTTTTTTTTTTTAAAGAAACTTTTACATGTATGTCTAAGTCTGTGATGTAGCTCACGGGAAACAGTTAAATGTTTTCCACAAAATGAGTACTACAAAGCTTTACTTTTTTTGAAGCAAATAATGGATACATTATTCCAATTACTTAAACATAAGTAATGCTGAAGGTATCCAAGTTAAAAAAGTCTGCTTAGCAATACAATCCGCAGAACAGTAATTATAGTTACTCCTGGCAAGGATTATGCAAGATAAAAATCAAGATCCATTAGATCACATATAGTCAGCCTTTCCTACGCCACCTAAAATAACCCTCCATAATATATTCTTTCAGTATCTCAACTTGTTTTTACACATCCCATGTGCTAAAACTTCCACTGCTTTTCTCAGAAAATAAATAAACAGATCCCATTAATTCACAAATAAATCAGCCTTTTTTAGAGTATTTTCTTTCCTCAGTTTTTCTGTCACAATTTAGTAACATTAAAAAAAACTACTGATATCTCTGAAGGCAGGAAAATCTCTCATCGAAGTAAAACACCATTTCTGGTTAGAAAAGTCATCCTAGCCTATGTCAAAATGATTAAACCAAGCCAATCAAACAGTTAAAAACAAAAAGCAAACTGAATCAGAGTTGTTCAAACTATTTGCCCAAATAATCCTGTAACATATTAAACACCGCCTAGGTACAAAGAAAGTGCTGTCAACCTACTGGGTGTCACAACATTCTGACCTGCCAGTCACTGTCAGCTTACACCAAGGTACAATGAGTGCTTCCATATAACCTTTTCAACTTCAAATGTTTATCCTGTCACTCATTTTTAGAAGGAAAATCTCCCATTTAAAGTTAACTCCTAAGGTTAAAAGAAGAAAACATCACATATAATAGATTCAGTGCAGTGTTTCAGAACAAGGAAGACAGTAGCTATTAAAGTTGGTTTCAAACTGAGATTTGTGTATTTTGTTGACTTTTTAATTAAAGGAGAAATGGTTTCATACACTCATTGTTATTTTCCTTAGAATGAAAACATCTGAAGAAACTGGCTTTAAGTCAATTATCTCATAGCAGAAAGGTGATTTAAGTGAAAGGCAGAAAATACAATGGTAAAAAATAAGTCCTACTGGCTTCATTTTCCCTTCTCACCTCACTCCCCCTACCTGTAATTCTGATAACATTTTTGCAAACACTTAAGCAAACAAAAAACCCTGAAGTTCTAAAAACTTATTACCACACTGTTCCCCTTAAACTTCTCTTAGCCAGGAGGAGATTCTTGAAAGTTTTTTCAAACACACTTCAATGCCACCACAAATCCAGGAAGAACTGAAAATAAGCTTCTTCCTTTACTGCTTGTGTCAGTCTTCTTCAAAGCGTAGGTCTTACAGTATCATCAGTTTGAATGCTGGACATGAACCTGTTACACAGGGAGCTGAGTTTTCAAATCATCACACTAGTCAAAGGTTAAAATGTTTGCAAGTGAAAGAATGCTTACCTGTCACTTTGTTTGTTACAGAAGTCATTTCTTATTTTATCTACTATAGAGGTTCGGGGAAGGATATTTGTTTTGTTCTTTTTCTTGGCATCACTCTCAACTACCACAATTAGCCAGTCCACTGAGTTGTGAGCTTTGAGAACATTCTGCCACTTGGTGATATCATCCTTGACTGTAGTTTTGTACACTTCTGTGTCCTGGGATGAGAAGTGGTGAATCATCAAGTCAGACATTCTGAACAATTTCAAAAGGCAATTTTTTTCCAACAGAAGACAAACACAAAGGCATATCTTAGTGGCAATAAGTTCACTTACTGGAAGAAATCAAATGAGGCAAAGTATAATAAGATGTTGGTCCTTTAAATTAATTTACTTCTAGTATTTCGTTAACAGTAACTATATCTTAGTATCTAGTACATTATCATTCGATTACTGAAATGAAGATTTTTAAACATAATTTAAACTCTTACTTTACACACTCTTGAACTGTACAATAAAAACATTTTTGACATTACAAAGCTCAGCGGGTTTATTCTCAAATAGTAACAGAAGTGTGACATTTGTGCCTTCTAACACTGCTCAAATCTTAAACTGTTTAAAAGCTTTTTCATAAAAATTAAAAAAAAAAACAGAAGTCTTGCTTGGCACTTTTTTTGGCTTCTGGGTTGGTTTTAAACAGATCAATTCAGACAACTCTTAAGGATGTTCTAGATACTTTTGGATTGGTCACAGATCAGATGTCACCTTTACCCTTCAACTGGAAAATTAATGTGTAACAGCGGCCAACCAACAAAAGCAGTAAACTATAGATAAACAAGATTAAGACATTCCAAATCTTGCCCAGTTTCGACTGCTGATGTGTACTTATACTTGACACGTACGGAAGACGAACTAAAGAAAAAAATGTATCTTAAGATTTAACCTTGTGAATAGATAGATCGGAACAGAAATAACCTAGCCACATTCCTGTATTATGAAGCAAGCGTACTCTTCTACTGCAGTAATACTGTTAGATCTCGGGTTTTTTGGTGACAAAGTACTGAAAATAGGTTATTCAAAAGCCTGTCCTCTTAGCGTCAAGCAACATTACAAAGAAATACAGTTTATGGTAAAAAGTACTCAAGCTGACTAAGTTCCTTTCCAATATATTGGATATGCATGGTTATGCAACACAGGCTGAATTGTTCAAATAAGTACAAAAAGCAAATGAAAAATACCAGAGAGCACAAGCAAAAAGCCAAAACATTTCATTTTTAAATCTGAGTACTCAGATTTTCATTATGTTTTCCCAATACTTACACAACATTCTGTCCAATAAATATGAAGAAAGGGAAAAGTCAAAAGGGCCTTATTCCCCTCCTTGGGTAGTAGCTCTTCTTTAAACTGAACAAAGTTAGATTCTAGATGAATCATCTTCGGAGCACGGCCATAAGACCTGCAAAGTGGATAAGACATACATAGCAGAACACAAAAATGAAGATGTATTTTGGGGAAGAGGAATAAACCAAAATACTCATATCAGAAACTCAGAAACTATGGTTACTGAGGTTTGTATAAAGTTAACTAAAATTTGGTATCACTTGATATGAGATAGGTGCTCCTTTTCGCAAGAACAGGAGCTAGAAGCTTTTCAGCTTCCATTAAAAGATTTTCTCTATCTCTAGGACCTCTAAAAGTAAAAAAATTCCAAGTAAGAAAATTCCCAAACTATTTTTTTTCCAATCAGAAGACAGTATACCATACCAAACTTTTTGTAGCAGAGTACATCTAATTCCACATAAGTTCTACCTATATCCTCATTAAGAAGAAAGCACATCACTTTCAGAACATGGCTGTCAAAGCACAAAGTACACACCAAGACAAACTCACAAACCACAAAAACAAAAAGAGAAATACAGCATTACTATGATTTTCCTTTAGGTGAAGTTCAACATAGCCGTAGTGTGGAAATGATCATCCTAAAGTGTAGAACTTTTACCTTGATTATCTAAATTCTCCTTTCATCAAGTCAGTTGCTATATTCAACTCAATTTATGGTAAAAGCTTCTCAGAGCACAACAAATACACACTCTCCGAAGCCTAAAAAAACACACTGAAATAGTATCACAGAATAAAATATAACTTTACCTCCTCCATTCCATGGGTTCTCTAGGAAGCTGCTGAGAAAGTGTAGGATATAAGGATGTAAATAAATTCTGATCTCCAGCACCTAAAAGTGAAAGGCATTAATCCATTATCATGTGCAAATTATAGAAAAGAGATTAATAAGCTATACTATGACTGGTTGTTTCAATTAAAAAAAAATGTAATTTTGTCTGCTATGTGGAAACTGGAGTCTAGCACTGAACTAGACTTTTTTAAATCACATGCTCTCATGACCTAATACAACACTTTAACAAGGCACATAATACATATACTGTAATAACTTCCTATTACAATATAACACATAACTACATAATCCTTATACCAAAGGGCGTACCACCCACAGAATCACAGAATGTTAGAGATT